>NW_027111562.1:770077-805696 GCF_000696795.3 Halyomorpha halys
GGAAGGAATAATATCGGGTTCGGGCTAGATCGGTTACATAAGGAACATTTAGGTCTTTATGGATGGTTTTATTAGTAACAAAATAAGGGGCATTAAGGATTTTACGAAGGATTTTGGATTGAAAGGACTGGATACGAGAGGAATTCGAATTTAGTGGTGCTCCAAATCTCAACTCCGTATGTCCAGATGGGCCTAATTATTGTCATGTAGATCAGTCTTTTGTAATGAGTTGAATGTTTAGACTGTTTGTCTAGTAAGTGCTGTACTAGTCGGAATCTGCGTGCAGTTTCCTGTCTTTTAAGTCTTGTGTGAGGGTTCCAGGTTAGTCGTTTGTCAAGATGTAGTCCAAGATAACGAATCTGTTCTACAGGGGTAAGAGCCACATTATTAAAGTATACTGTAGGGCAGTCGGCAGGTTTAGTATGTATAATATGTAGACATTTTTATAATAAAATGGTAAATTATAAAATTTATAGAAATGATGCCACAGTACCGGAACCATTACATTCAGATTTTATTATTATGTTTTTTATCAGATACTTAAAAATTTAACAAACCATACATATAGAATTTTCTTATATACAGTTTGTTGTTTTTTAAAAATGATTTGATGTTCCTAATTTTCATTTAAAACTTATAAATAAGTATTAAATTAAAATTAAATAAAACCTGTACCGCTACAAACCATGTAGGGTCAGGGGTTCAGTACTTTGTAAAGAAGCTACTAGACCAGCTACTAGACCAACGGTTGTGCAAGGAGGTGATTTGGTCAGAATCACGCTCGACCGCCAGATTTTTCCCAATTTAGGAGGCTGGGTGGACCCTAGGAGGGCTCCAGAACCTAAAAGAGTTGAGCCAGACTACTTTGTAACAGAACATAATTTTTGGCCCCACCGAAATCAAAATTCTTGGAGTTAGTAGTCCCGGACCTTACCCCGCGAAAATAACTATATAAGCATAAATTGCTTTCTTGTTATTATTCTTGTTTATTGTCCTTAAATAATTTATTTTATTTGATTTTATTAGAATCTTCCTTAAAGCTAAAAATGGGGGTAGAGTGTAAACTTCTCCCTTTCCCGATCTCATTTCGCCTAAGGCCTCAAATTCACCTAAACCGATAAGTGAATAAAAATAATATCGTTAAGTTCGTAAATCCTACGTAAAATCCTTGATGCTCCTTATTACGTTACAAAGAAACTCATCCACAAAGACCTTAACATCCTATTCGTTTCAGATTTGACCCAAAACAGATATGCGTCTTTTCATTCCAAACTCCTTACTCATCCTAACCCATTAATTCTTAATCTCTCATCCTTACCAATCCCTGATAATCCTTCGAGGCGCCTAAAAAGGTAGCCACGTACTTTCTAATTTAAATTAATGCTTGAAGTACCACCAATGGGTGGTTCCTTCCCAAGATTTTCAAGTGTATATGAAACATACAACATGTTTGTATATATTATTTGTACAGTTGTAAAGCACATTTTATAAATAAATAACTTTTTTTTTTTTAAACAAACCTGTCGATATACAAGTAAGGTTTTAAGTAGAAGATATGAAGAGAGTGAGCAAAGCATTGGTATACGTGGACAATTACCATATTTCCAAGTATAAAGCCATTAGTTATGGCGGATTCCCATGACAACAATGATAATTGACCGACCCTTTTACATGATACAGTCATAATTGCTATTGTGTTGGCCGTGGCCTCGAAAGCCCGCACGAATTGTGACCATCCCTTCCACGTCCGACGTACACAATAATGTGCTCCTCCAATTACGGGAAATTGTTGGACAAATTGGATAAAACCCGCTCCGAGCCAAGCGGAACTCTTCTTGTGCAACCACCGGCATCCCTCCTACTCCATACTATTGCGGTTTCAAGGTGCTTCAAGACACATTTGTTAAACCTTGGCAAGCTCTCATGTAAGCGTGTGAGTGGGTTATTTGGATTGTCTGGTAAAGGCTTTTGTGGCCGTCACAATCAAGGTATCCTGCGGCAGTAAAATAACATCCTTCTTATTCAATATTAAAAATATAGGATTGTTCGCAGCCTCATTTAAAGTCCATGTAATATGTCAAATTAAAAGCAGCTCCTAGCGCATTTCCTGTCTTGTTTTGTAAGCATGTAAGCTTAACGATATAATAAAATCTCTAACAGCTTTCATATTATCTTTCCTCCGCCTTAGTTTTTCCCTGTTCCTCTCCAAGTTTTTTTTTCATTATTTTATTATTAATATTATCCATTACTTTGGCAGAGTGAAATACGTCAAAAAAAAACAAAAAAAAACAGAAAAAACAAGAACTAGGAGCAACTAACCTATCAAAACGACAACAGACAAAATGGTGTCAAACTCAGCTGGTCTGTTGCCTGACGTCATTCTCCACTAAGCAGCCCTATTAACCATGTTAAACTTAATATCATTTTAACATGCTAAAAGAAGGAAATATGATAATGAATTTTCTATTATTCTATCTCACATGTGCATGCGTATAGGTGGGTTGTTTAGATCGATCTGCTCTACTGTCCGTTTTTGGGCCCAAATCAACGGATCACGAAGCGAGCAAGCGCAGTATAATGACATCTACATGTTTATGCTTTATGGACCAGCCAACACATAGACATGTTTTGAATAATTCTCCAACCTTCGAAATCAAGAATGAACTCTAGTTTAAAATCGTATATTTTAAAATTAACACAAAAAGGAGTATTCATTGCGTGTTAAACATAAAAAGCTTTAACATGTTATGTACTGTGATATGTTATAACATATATATCTTCTGAAAAGAAGATGGCTTGGAAACCTTCTCTTGTAGAAATGTTATGAGTGTGCTACCAATGGGGGATTTCTCTATATACCTGTATCATACCATTGTAATCTTACATTAGATCTACTATATGTATTTTTTTGTAAATACAGTTGTAAATTCCAATAAAAAAATATATGATTAAACAAATTCATGAACTATGCGCATGTAAACCTTGTAAATATAATAAAAAGGCAATTTAAACTTATCAGGTTATTGTTTTATATTATTAAAAAAAAAAAAGTAAATTATTGAAAATAAATTATTAACGAAATAATTTATTATATTTAAAATTGTTAATTGTATTTTATTTTTATCAATCCCTAAAACCTCAAATGAAATTACTAATATATATTTTTAAATAAATATATTATCAATGAGAAGATCTCGGTGCTATTGATTTTTCAATATTTATTTAAATTAGCTTAGAAAAATTGAAGAAGTAATGTTTCATTCTTTTTTTTTAAATTATTATTTTATTGTGTAGTATTACATTCTGTAATATGTTTACAGACAATCGTAATAAGTATCAAATTCGAACATTCAAGCCATATTTACTCACATATAAATGAAATAGGGAGCGCAAGGCAACGTGGTAATGCGTGATGCTATTAACTCCGGACACGGGTTCGAATCCGGCTGAGCAGAAAAACCTCATAAATTGGTCTAAATCACCTCCTTGCACAACCGTTGGTCTCGTAACAGCACTTCCTTAGAAAGTACTGAATCCTTAACCCTTCCAGGGTTGTAGTGGTACAGATTTTAATTTATTTGAATGAAATAAATTTTTTAAAATGATTATAATAAAAATTGAACTTAAATTAAAATAACATCTTAAACACATTTCTTCTTTACATTAAATTTACTAAGTGTATTTTTATATTTGCAATCCAGTTGTAATATACAATAAATATATTTAAAGGAAAGTTATCGCTGTTCTGAAATTTTATAAGGAACAGTTTACATATTCTTCCCCTAAGGGTTGTTCAATTGAATTACAGGAAACATGAAATACATTAATGCTTTCATTATAAAATGAACCAACTAATTATTTTCAATATTATTCTGTAAAGAGAAATGGTTTTCCTATTCATTGACACAGTTTCCAATCTTCATCTTTAGAATAAAATTATCAAAGTTCAACTCCTAAAATCTTAGTCATATCACAGCCTCGAAGAATGGTGTAATTGGAGGATTAAAATAAATTTCAATAAATCCCATCAAATTACCTTTACCCTACGTCGTAAACCTACTGACTGCCCTACAGCATACTTCAATAATGCTGCCCTTACTCCTGTTGAACAGAGCCACTACCTTGGACTACATCTGGACAAACGACTAACCTGGAATCCTCACACAAGCCTGAAAAGACAGGAAACTGCTCGTCGATTTCGACTATTACACCACTTACTGGACAAACGGTCTAAACTTCCAATTCATTACAAAAGACTGATTTACATGACAATTATAAGGCCTATCTAGACATACGGCGTTGAGCTTTGGGGCTCCACTAAACCTTCGAATTCCTCTCGTATCCAATCCTTACAATCCAAAACATTGGTAAAATCCTAAACGCTCCCTACTTTGTCACAAATAAAATCATCCACAAAGACCTTAATGTTTCATTTGTAACCGAACTCCTTAACCACTCAAACTCATTAGTTTCTAATCTACCTTCCTCTTTTATTCCGGACAATCCTCCGAGGCGTCTGAAATAAGTTGGCCTCGAGACCTTATATTGTAAAAATGTTTTTAGAGTGCTACCATTGGGTAGTTTCTCTACATGCTTGTACTATACCATTATGATTTCCTCAAATTTACTTGATGTATTTATGTACAGTTGTAAATATCAATAAATAAATTTAAAAAAAAATCTTACTCTGCGTATCTCCCATTTACCTAAATTCTTTAGTATTGGGTATAGCTGTCGACGCTCTACTCAACGGTGTTTAGATAGATCTTGGAACATCTAAAGTACTCACATTTTACATTTGTTCTTAAATTTTTCAGATCATTATTAGCTTATATTTTGTTTAATCGACATGTGCCTCCGATTCATGAAATTTCCTGTTGAATTTGAGTCAACTATTGTTTTGTTTGCGCGACCTGTTCCAGATTCGATTCTCTGAGTGTCGATCGCGTTGAGGCAGACTGAACAAACACCACGATTGTAATTGGAAAGACATCCCGTTTAATAAGGAGAGGAATTCAGTGTTTGATCAGTTCGTTCAACTTCGACTGTGTGTTTCGATCGGATTGTATCGGTACCTCGTTGAGATTTCATAGTTTTAGGTTTGCTTAGTATTCTTCATTAATGTATTGCAGTATATTATCTACTATATAAAATTATTATATTTTAATAATAATAACTCTTTATTTAAAAGAGATAGAAATTACATAGTTATTAGGATGAAATTGGAACATTTCAGCTAAACACTGGTAATTCAGGCTTTATATAAGGGATATTCATGATGTTGTGTTAAATATAAAATGTTTTGCTATGTATAGGATTTTGAGCAGCCCAATTTAAAGTCATGTAGTTAACAGCATTTAAACGCTCATAGCGGATTTTATAACCTTTTCTTCTTTGGAATGAAGTTTTATGTTATTGTTTAGTTCTAAGTTTTGATTAAAGTTATCCATTGCTTTATTTATTTTATTTTATTTATTTAATGTGATTTAAAACTTTACAAATAATAAATACAATAAGTAAAAATGTTGTATGTTTCATATACACTTGAAAATCTTGGGAAGGAACCACCCATTGGTGGTACTTCAAGCATTAATTTAAATTAGAAGATCCCGTGGCCATCTTCTTTTCAGACGCCTCGGAGAATTATCAGGGATTGTTAAGGATGAAAGATTAAGAATTAATGGGTTAGGATGATTAAGGAGTTTAGAATGAAAAGACGCATATCTGTTTTGGGCCAAATCTGCAACGAATGGGATGTTAAGGTATTTGTAAATGAGTTTATTTGTAACG
Organism: Halyomorpha halys; assembly: GCF_000696795.3. NCBI lineage: Eukaryota > Metazoa > Arthropoda > Insecta > Hemiptera > Pentatomidae > Halyomorpha > Halyomorpha halys. Next base: position 775,868 of record NW_027111562.1, read on the forward strand.
TAATAAGGAGCATCAAGAATTTTACGTAGAATTTTGGATTGTAAGGATTTGATGTGGGAGGAATTTGATGGTTTAGTGGAGCTCCAGAGCTCAATTCCATATGTATAAATTGGTCTGATTATCGTAGTGTATACGATTTTTTTGTAGTGAATGAGATGTGTTGTTGCAATCGGAATCTACGAGCAGTTTCTTGTCGTTTCAGTCTTGTGTGTGGATTCCAAGTAAGTCTCTTGTCAAGATGGAGTCCTAAGTATCGAATCTGTTCAACAGCCGTTTGTGGAGTATTTAGAAAGGATACTGTAGGACAGGAGGGTAGAGGTTTACGACGGAGAGTAAAGGTGAACTGATGGTATTTGTTCTTGCTTTATTAGTTATAGAAACATCCAAAACAATACTAACATAATCAAATCACAAACTACGAGCAACTAACCTATCATTAAACACAACATCATGGATACCCCTTCAATCTCTTAATATGTTTATAGAAATTTACAATAACGAATGATTCGTTCGATCAGGGCATTCAACTGAATATTATTTTTTTTTTTCTTGTGGATGTGTTAAGAAAACAAATCTTTCGATTGGAGGTTGTCAGCAGTAGCCTCTTACGAAATTAATGTTCGAGAAAAAAAAAATTTTTCAGAAAAAAAAAAATTAATCCTAAAATAATATTTCTTATAGGACAACCTGAATCGAAATAGCGCCTTTAATTATATAAAAAAAATCTCAAACATTAATAATCGATCATATCGAACCGTCCATCTCGAAATCTACTGATGAAGCCGATCATATAAGCCTCGTTCGCATCCCGATCAGTAAATAATAGGTTGGCAAGCCGGGGCTAAAAAAATAAGTAGAAAGTTGACATTATCAGCTGATAGTGGGCTAATAAATCGATATTAATACGACGATATCGAAGGGACCGATCAGAATCGATTGTAAGGAGCTGCGCCTACTAGCTAGTTTTTAGCTTCTTATCTTAGAGGAGCGCTCTTCTTTTTGTGTCCGATTCTGATTTACTGGCTGACACGAAGGAAGGTCGAAGGTGTGAATGCAGAGGCCGGTTCTTCGGTGTCGAACCTTTGGACCAAAGATAACCAAACTTATAGAGAAATAATATCAAACATTATTTTGCACTAATCGGAATAATGTCATCACTTTAATAATTGAATTAGTTATAGAAAATAATTAAGATGATACAGGATTAAAATATTAAAAGATAAAATATTCATAGAACTGACAAATGGCGGTAAGTTATATATAACTTTAACTAATAAACGCATTAAATTAATTAATTATCCAACATTAATTAAAACTCGCAGGTATATTTGAGGCGTATTTAAACAAAGTGGACCAATCTAAGCAACCGTGATTTAGAAATAAATTTTATAAAATTTAAAATTGTCTAGATTTTGAAATTAAATTAGTGTCTGTATGTCAGAATTAATCAATCCATTTTATTCATACTTACACTGTGAACTTGAGGTCAACTGGTTAGATATGCTCAATGGTTTTATAATTAATAAAAAAATTTATACAGCCAACAATGATGTGAAACTTCAAACTCAATTTTCAAAAAAATGTCGGAACGTCTACTCTGATCCTTAAGAACTCATTTCAGATAAATTAATTGCGATAGAGAAAATCATACAAAAACATGTAACGTTTGCCCATCCCTTAATCATGACCACTGGCACTTTAATCACTGTTTTTAGTTACAAGGTCTCATGTACATTTTCTTTTCAGTCGCCTCGAAGGACTATAAGGGGTAAGGGTGACTAGTTTAGAATTAGTGAGTTTTTGATCTAATTCTGTTTCGGGCCAAATACACAACAAACATGATGTTTGTAATGTTGTATAAAAAAAATAATTTTTTTTTTATTATATGGGATATTGAAGTCCTGATGGATGACTTGATTTGTGAAAAAGTAAGGGGCATTAAGGATTTTGGACTGTAAGGATTGGATTTGGGAGGAATTTGATGGTTTAGTGGAGCCCCAAAGCTCAACTCCCTCCATATGTCCAGATAGACCTTATAATACTCATATAGATCAGTCTTTTTTAATAGATTGGAAGTTTAGACTATCTGTCTAGTAAATGTTGTAAAAGTTGGAATCGACGAGAATTTCTTGTCTTTTCAGTCTTGTACGAGGATTCCATGTCAATCATATGTTCAGAAATAGTCCTAAGTAACGGATCTGTTCGACAGGAATAAGTGGGATATTATTAAAAGATAATGTGAGGCAAGAGGTCATGAGTTTACGACAAAGGGTAAATGTGATTTGGTGGGATTTATTGGAATTATATCCTTCAGTTTTGGCACCATTCTTCAAGGGTGGTGATGTGGGATTGGAGGGTTTGGGAAACAATGTATGGATCAATAGACATGTGCCAAAATAAATAAATCTTAAATAAAGAATTTATGAAAGGTAGTTTAACCGATTTAAAACTTTCAACTTTTCCCAAATAATATTTTTAAATATTAAAATCTTAAAAAGAAAAGATAACTAGGTCATTATTTTATTTAGTATTCATTGTACTGTACAATGAGGCAGTGTACAGAGGAAATGGTAATTCCCACAACATTATACTATCATTATCTAATTATATAATATTGTCCATAATTTCAACGTTATGTAAGCCTGTAATTCACTAAAGTGTTCCTATCGCCTTTGTTGGAATAGTTAGTTTATTTAAATGTTCTGATATAATGAAAATTAATCAGAATACACAATAGGTCTATATGGGAATATTAATGTAAGCTAATTCGCCTTCTAACTTACTTTATTATGGTGTGTTCTGATAGTACAAGGGCCAGAGTGAATAAAAGGCAGTTATTTTACCCCATTTTTTAATTATTTTAATGAAAATTATGTATAATTATTTATTAGTCAAAATTTATGAGTCTGCTAAGTATAGATGGGGGTAATAAAAAAAAAGTGAATGTTACAAACGTTAAAAAATAAATAATATTTCAATCGGAGATCTATATTTTTTAAACTACCAACAACACTAAAAACATAAGAGGGCATCATTTAATGTAGAGTAATTTTGCTAAAATATAAGCTCTAAAAGAGGTATTTACGTTCAATAGTTCCCGAAATATAAATTTTTAAATTGCAACATTTTATTAAAAGATGCCCTGAAATTAGTGAATATTTTTTTAAAAACTATTCCACATAAAAGATGCATAGTTGTATTCAAACTAAAGTTAGTTACATGTACTATAAAGCTGTTTATTACATTTATCTTTGATGTGGCAGTAGTTTTCATGATATTCAACTAAATTAATTCACAAAACGTTGATTTCTTGATGTTGGGACAAACATTTTAATTTATGAAAAAATAAATCTCAGGAACCACAAGATGTCTACCAGCACTCAACTTAAAGCTACTTAAATGTACTATAATGTAGTTTATAATGCTTATCTTCGTATGAGTAGTGGTTTTAATGGTATTATCAAAATTGTATCTGGACAACTAAAAATTAACATTTTGTGAATATATTTTAGCTAATATCATAAAAACTATATATAGTACATTTAACCAGCTTTAATATTAGTGCAACCGTCAAATTCCTCCTGCATCCAATCCTTACAATCCAAAATCCTACGTAAAATCCTTGATGCTGCTTATTACGTTGCAAATAAACTCATCCAACCCAGATACGCGTCTTTTCATTCTAAACTTCTTACCCATCCTAATCTATTAATTCTTAATCTCTCATCCTTAACAATCCCTGATAATCCTCCGAGGCGTCAGAAAAGAAGATGGCCACGGGACCTTCTAATTTAGATTAATGTTTGAAGTACCACCAATGGGTGGTTCCTTCCCAAGATTTTCAAGTGTATATGAAACATACAACATATTTACTTATTGTATTTATTATTTGTACAGCTGTAAATTACATTAAATAAATAAAAATATTAGTGCTGGCACATTTTAACCAAAGATAAATTTTTTCAATTGCTAAAGAAAAAATTTATCTTTGGTTAAAATGTGCCAGCACTAATATTTTTATTTATTTAATGTAATTTACAACTGTACAAATAATAAATACAATAAGTAAATATGTTGTATGTTTCATATACACTTGAAAATCTTGGGAAGAAACCACCCATTGGTGGTACTTCAAGCATTAATTTAAATTAGACGATCCCATGGCCATCTTCTTTCTAATTTTCTCTTTAGCTATTGAAAAAATAAATAAAAATATGTCATACACATGCCTGCTATTTGTAATGACTTGGCAAGAACTTTCGGTGCTTTTAGAGTATTTTCTACTTCTTTTATTGTCTTAAAAATTATCGATTACTTCTTTGATTTTCTATAATATATTCTTAACAATAGAAAAATATCAGCAAATCATCGGAGCCAAGTCATGGCATAATATAACAAGCATCAGCGAACTGTAACAAAGACGATCAGCCAAATCTATCATCAGTGTAGATATATATATACAGATATAGAGCCGAGACAATTCTTAATAAGGCCATTTGCACAAGATGTTAGCCAAGATATGGTCGTTGATTACTTTATAACTAGCAAACGAAACAATTGAACTTTGACGAAAGAACAATTCGAGATCGATTAGCAAATCGATCGACGAGCAAACATCGATAAATTGTCTGCGAATCCGATTCGAGAATCGTTGAATAGACGATCGGTAATTATCGCTTGTAACGAGATGGCCAACTTGACAATGAGTTGGAAATATCAGAATTTAGTGTCACGAAAGGAACGAAACAATTCATAGAATGGTCCGATAAATCTCTTAAAAAATAAATAATAAAATAAATGGCAGTGAGGTTACCACCCCAGGTTTGGGGCCCGTGACTACTAACTCCAAGGTACCCGAGTTCGATTCCGGTTGGGCAGAAATTTTCTTTCTATTACACTTGGGGTATTCATGATGTTGTGTTAAATGTTATATGTTTTACCATGTTAAATGTTATAACTATAGGATTGTGAGCAGCCCTATTTGAAGTCATGTTAAACGTTAAATGCATAAGAGCCCCTAGCGGATTTTCTCAGCAACTTGTTGTATAAGCCTTTATGTTTATAACCTTCCTTCTAGACCCTCATGTTATTGTTTACTTCAGTTTTGATTTAAGTAATTAATTAAAACATGCCTACAGTGAGTGAAAAGTGGAATTTGTGTGAAAGTTTAGCTTATGAGTGTCTTATTGATCTTCAAACTTGTGAAGAAGAGAATGAAGATGAGCTAATTGACAACTGTATTGAAAGTCACAACAACTAATATGGCGGCGATCTCAACTGGTCTATTGTGTGACGTCATTCTCGATTTAACTGACCAAGTAACAGACTCTCAGCCATGTTAAATGTTATTTCGTTTTACCACGGCAAAAGAAGGCAATTTTTTTCGATTTAACACGAGTTTTTCCATTTAACACACTTTAACATAGATCAGGAATACCCCTACTGTAGCCTTGAGTCAACCCTGTGGGTTCTGGAGCCCCCGTGAGGTCCACCCAGCCTCTTAAATTGGGTAAAAATCTGGCGATCGAGTGTGATTCATACCAAATCACCTCCTTGCACAACAGTTGGTTTAGTCTTGGTGGGGAAGGATTGCCTTTTTTTCTCTACTCTTGTGAGATTGTGACATATACATAAACCAACCTACTTAACCAAAATTGAAATATTATATTGAAAATATATCTCCAGAAATATACTTTGATGTAAAATTGAAATTTCTTGTTTTAAGAGCATTTGTATTTGTTTTGTTTTGTATTGTATTTTCTTATGTTTTTTTAATTTTTCTTAATATTTATAATATAATAACAACAACATGTTTCAATGTTAACTTCACTTTACATACATACAGTCAGTACATGGGGCTTTGGCGAGGAAAAAAATAAATAAATAAATAAACCTGATACAGTTGGAAACGTCCATTGTAATATATAAATACATTATATATAATATGATAAATTTATTTCTGAAACATTAGTGTCTTTGTAATCAAGCGATAAATCAAAAACTGTTCAAGACTTAAGTTCCAATTGTACAATCGTAAAGTTGATAAAATTATATTTAAGAAGTATAGTCTGGCTTAACCACATTTAATCTTTCGTAAGATCTTACAGCCGGACAATTACAAATATTTTAAATAAAAATTTACTTGGTCAATATTTTTTACAATCCATAAAGATTATAAACAACTTTTTTAAATCTCTTATAAATCAAATCAAGGTTTATTTTGGTAATGGCATTGGGGTTTGGTTTCAGAATAACCAAAAAAGTATCGTGTAGAATTAGATTTTTGGTATACGTAAATTTACAAGCATTAACAAATTTTTTGTCAGCATGTATTTTTTTTTTAATACTATTAGGGTTTTCTTTATTTTTTAACACCTTATTGTCTCCCAACCATTGTGCAAATAAAAAAAAATGTATATATTTTGAATTTGATTATTAAAGATGAATTGATAATCTAGAAAATTATCATATATTCGAACAGTGACATGAAAACGCACGTTACTAGTATGTAAATGGACTTAAAATATGGTCGATAATCTATGCACAGCAGCAAGAGGAAAGTATCATACATATTTTAATGAGCAATTATTCTTTCATTTCGCCGAAGGATCACGAGAAATATTAATTGCATATTTCCTGTATTTATCCATGGATCATGCAAAATAAGTTAATATGAGGGTGAAAATTATACTTATATTTTTTATAACAGCAACGGCTCATCCAGTCATGATACTGAACGATTTCAGAACCATCGGAGTTCACGTTGTCGTGGTGTGAAGTAAGAAATATAATAAATTAATTTTTTTTAAAATTATTTATTTAATGTAATTTACAACTGTACAAAATAATACAATAGGTAAATATGTAGTATGTTTCATATACACTTGAAAATCTTGAGAAGGAACCACCCATTAGTGGTACTTCAAACATTAATTTAAACTAGAAGGTCCCGTGCCCATCTTCATTTCAGCCGCCTCGGAGGATTATCAGGGATTGTTAGGGATGAAAGATTAAGAATTAATGGGTTAGGGTGGTTAAGGAGTTTGGAATGAAAAGACGCATATCTGTTTGACGCAATTCTGCCCAGCCGGATTCGAATCTGAGTCCTTAACACATTGCCACCGCGCTACCTCTTTCACTTATATATGTGTAAATTTGATACTTATTATAATTGTCTATAAATATATGACAGAATGTAATACTACACAATAAGATAATAATTTAGAAGAAAAGAATCAAACATTTGGGCCACATGAGGGCATGAATCATTTCAGAGGGCTCTTAAACCCACAGGGTTGACTCACGACTACAGTAACAGAATAAATAATGATTTGTCACAGCCAGATTCGAATCTGAATCCTTAGGGTTAGTTGCACAGTGTCTTAATACTGCACCCCTCTTCTCTCGTATCATAGTTTTATTTGTTTTAATTTAAAACTCATTTAAAATATAAAAGTTTTAACTGAAGATAGATTTTCTCTAATCTACGAATAGCGAATTCGCGCAAGCGTGTGTATGCGTTATTTGGATGGTACAAGTTGAACTGTATTTGCGGTCGCCACGGCGTGTGTCGGTAGTGGTGCAGCCACAAGTTTGAATTTAGAACTTTAAGTTCTTGCTTGATATAATAAACTCTTGCTTAAAATTATATATTTTAAAATTCTATCGATTAGATATATATGCATGTTTCAAATCTATTATTATTATTAAGTTTATTATTTTTTTAATATATGTCTAAGTAATTAAATTAAATTAAAAATTCAAAGGTTATTAAATTTTTTCTTGACCATTATTTTATTCTTATTTTTTATATTTTTGTGAGTACTGTATTTATATATTTCTCTTTTATCTACTTTTTTATTATTTCTGTTTTCATCAACTATCTAATATCTTTTGTAATCCTTAGTTATTTTTATTGTCCACTATATCTCTTATTTTTAATTTCATTAAATTAATTAATTTTTATACAACTTTCACAAATTTTAAATCAGGTATATTATTTCATGTTATCTATTCTATTACTTTGTTACATTATTGTTTGTATCTTTTTTAGCTCTAATGAAACCCTGCAAAGTTAGGTGAAACACTCGCCATATATAGTTTAATTAATATTTGAATTATTTCTACTGTACCCTAACCATTTTCCTTTTATAAAATAATTAAATTTATTGTAATACTGTAAGTTGATTTTTTTTTTTTTACGTGAATATATTATTTTTTCTTGCCTTTGGCAGCAACTATATTTCGTAATTATTTATATTTTATTATTCCATATATCTTAGTAAAATATTTCACTTAGTTTAACTAGGGGGCACCCCTAACAGAGGACCAACTTTAATTTTACAAACTATACGACTGTTCATTTAATTGTCCTACTCGTTGCTCGTATTGTATTTGTAATATTATCATTTATATTATTTTACTTTACATGAAAAATAAACAAATAAATAAAAACATTTTTATAAAATAGAAAGATTAAGTTTTTCGTTTAGTATTTGTTGAATATTCACTTTGTTTTTAGTATTACTTATAAATGTAATATGAATCAATAAACAATTAGACTATATGTTATAATTTGTTGTAATAAAGAATTACTTTTGCTTATAATGAAGGTAGATATAACAAATGTAATATCTTTCTGATTCTTTTTCTGAATTTCTAGTACGATTCGAGTGACAACTTCTCTCTAGGTTCGTTGACTGGTTTCCTGAGTTTACACAAGTGCAAAGAGTTAATTACTAAGAGCAAACAGGAAAATCTAAAAACTCACTTATGCATATCCATTTGCAATGAGCAAGCGATCATAACTGACTCAGATTAAAGAGATCGGCTATTTGCGTCTCATAGATCAATAACAATTTGCATACTCAGAGCACGATTGCTAGACCTGTAACTTTAATCTAACAGAACTATTAATTGACATTTTTTTTTAATAATTTATTTATTGTTATTTGCAACTGTATACATATATACACATCAAGTAAATTTCATGTAAGTTATATTATGACATGATACAAACGTGTGGAGAATCTACCTATTGATAGAACTCCAAAAACATTTCTAAAGGAGAAGATCTCTTCTTTTCAGACGCCTAGGAGGATTATTAGGTAGTGAAGAAGCCAGGTTAGAAACGAGTTGGTTTGGGTAGTTGTGAAATTTATTATGGAAGGATTGGTATCTGGTTCTGGCAAAATCGGCAACATAGGGGCCATTGAGGTCCTGATGGATGATTTAGTTTGTGACAAAGTAAGGAGCAATAAGGATTTTACGAAGGATTTTGGACTGTAAGGATTGAATTTGAGAGGAATTAGATGGTTTAGCTCAATTCCGTATGTCCAGATAGGCCTTATAATATTCATGTAGATCAGTCTTTTGTAATGGATTGGAAGTTTGGACCGTTTGTCTAGTAAATGTTGTAATAGTCGGAATCGACGAGCAGTTTCCTGTCTTTTCATTCTTGTATGAGGATTCCATGTCAGTCGTTTGTCCAGATTTAGTCCTAAGTAACGGATCTGTTCAGCAGGAATGAGTGGGTTATTATTAAAAGATACTGTAGGGCAAGACGAAGGCTTACGCCGAAGGGTAATTGTTATTTGGTGGATTAATTGACATTTAAAAAAAAGAGTTCTTGAGTTCAGTATTGAGATAAAGAAGTACTTGTTCTCTCAGGCGAACCAAACTCTCAGAAGAGTAACGTACCCAAATTACCTAATTGTAATAATATAGAAAAGAAATAGGCAGGTGATTACAGAATCGAATCAAAAAGCTAACTCATCTCAAAGAATCCCGCTCTTAACTGATTCACACGAATGAATCGCAACTCAGTTTCAGGAGAGTCCAGGAAGTGGGAGAAGGGGATTTTGTCCTATTAGTGGCCACTAGTTGTAAGATTTTTATTTGGTCATTTATAAAATGTATCAATATATATATCTTGATTATTTTGTTGCAATATAAAGCAAAGAAAACGAGACCAGTTACTAAATAAGTATACATGGCCTATAATCAAAAGAGTAAGTATCATTTGAACATATTAAAGCAAGAAACAGTTTATACACATAGATGACCCACCGTATGATTTCAAATATGAAGAAGATGGTCAGGGTAGTGGTCAAAAACGAACAAAAATAGTTTAGAACTATTTATTATCTGACGTTTCGCCCAACTTTAAGGAACTTCATCAGAGTATAGCTTTACATACTTTCAAGTCGTGAAACGTCTTATAATAAATAATACTATTTTTACTAACTAACTTTTGTTAATATAATTTTAACTAACTATTTTTGTTATTTTTGACCGCAACTCTGACCATCTTCTTTATATTAGAAAAACTTTATTTATTTTTTATCGTATAAGACAAATGTTAACTTTAATTAAATAGTTAAATATATGTTATACTCCCCCCTTTAAAAAAATAAAAATAAAAATAATAAAAAATCAGAATTTAAAGTTTCTACTAAATTTAGATAGAAGTAATTATTTTAAATTGATTCATTTGAAAGCATGTAACAAAATATCGATATTATAATTACTTAACACTATGACAAAATAACAATATTTTGGTTATACTGAAATTTATATTCCACCCACACGTCTCCTTGTTTAAATCTATTTATTTAAATATTTTAAACCATCTTTTAGTCAAAGTTTAATATCGATATTACGATATATAAAGAAACGACATCGATATGTATATTTCGATAGCTCTAATTATCGTAGAATATAAATTTTAACTTGAATAATCTAGTTAATTAGAAGTTGTTAGCGACAAGTAATTGCCAAAGTGCTCCCTTGCAAACAGCGGATCCCACAGCCTACCTTAAAATGGCCCTTCAGGCAAAGGAAGGACATTTATGTTTATTATGTATAATGTGTATATATGGTTTTGTTTGTAATAATAAAATTAATAGAAGGATGAAAAAAAAAAAACCTTATTTTATTTTCGAGTATTATACGAAAAGTTTAAATTAAACCTTTTGTCAAATCTTTCTAGTATTTTGTTTTAATTTAGAGAAATTTATTTTAACATTATTTTTTATTATTGTTAATTTTTCTTTTGTATTAAAAAAAAAAGGCCTTAAAAACGTAAGATTTGAGGATTTTTGATTTTTATTCATTAAAAAAAATATTTTTTAATTAAGAAAATAAAAAAAAATACAATAAGGTAAAAAGAATCAATCTTAGAATCGTTCAATAATTCCAATTTACCAGTGGATCGTTGGGAATCGATTCAATTAAAATAATTGAACTTCACATCTCTGCTCCAAACTCGAACCTGGTAAAAACCTAATTGACTTTAATCCGTCCAATTACTAGTCTGTAATAAGCGTTTTAGATTTGACGTCAGGCATAACAATCTTAAGTAGCAGCGCGCAATTAATTATTCTATACATCGCGTGTTTCTCGTACATTGTCAATTATGAATAATAATAAAAAAAATTAAATATAAAGTATAATAAAAACTCTTATGTGTAAACTAGTTTGCTTTCAAATAAGTTTAAATTTTCTTAATGGAATAGTATCTTTTAGAGATGAAGCACTACCAAACACAAATCTACTAAATCAGTCTTGGCGCAATCCTCCCATCTACGCCTACCGTTCGTTACTAAGTCCCACACCTTTACACACCCATCTTATTCGCCGCAATCCTGAATTGTATTTACCGTGTGCTTCCTTAATTCAGTGTTGCCTAGTCCTCTAAATTCTCCCATGAACTCATACCCTTTCAGCCCTAATATTTTAAATAATACTTTATTTAATTTATACTCTTAAACACTTTCTTGAGACTGGTTAATTTTGTTAAAATAAATAATTTAATTTCTATCCATTTTAGTCTTAACACATTCTATTTTTTCTTAAAAGTCCGACGTTTCGGCCAATCCGGCCATCCTCAGGGACAATCTATTACAAAACATCTTTTATTACATGTATCATCCTCAAACATTTCTAATTACTTAACATTATTATTTATAACTTATCTTATCTTAATACAATTTTGGAACTAAATGATTTAAAAACTCAACTTCGTGCAGGCTATTCTGCCCAGGTCAAAACAAGTACAATGAAACATTAAAACATGAAAACATTAGGTTAAACATATTTTTTTGTTAACGGCACTAGTACAGCATGCGACCAAAAACCAGCATATTTTTTATTTTGAAATACAATCATTTTACATAAAGAAAATAATACATTCAAAAGGAAAATACTTAAATGCATTTACATATCTGAATATATTAATTATACAGTGAACTTCAAAACAGATAAAAGAAATTTGAACCAACACTATGCAGAGATCTTAAGTAAAATTAATTTATGAAAAATACAAATAGTGACTGTGATAAATGAATTTTAATTTTAGTGATTAGTGAATTAGTGAATATTGAGTAATTAGGTAATTAGACATATTGTGGGATATACTTATTATCAAAAAATATGTTTATCTAATGTTTTAATGTTATGATTGAATGTTTCATAGAAATTGTTGTTTTGACCTGGGCAGAATAACCTGCATGAAGTTGAGTTTTTAAATCATTTAGTTCCAAAATTGTATTAAGGGAAGATAAATTATAAACAATAATGTTAAGTAATTTGAAATGTTTGAGAATCATATATGTAATAACAGCTGTTTTGTAGTAGATTGTTCCTGAGGATGGCCGGATTGGCCGAAACGTTGGACTTGTAAGAAAAATAATATGGATAGAAATTTAATTATTTATTTTAACAAAAGTAATACTTTATTTTCAAAAACCTTAAGGCGCTGTTCTACCTCTAGTGTAAGAGGTCATGTTTCGCATTTATAAAAAATCGTGGAAAGGATAATAGTTATGTAAATTATAACTTTTAAGTTTTTGGACAAAATTGGTGAACTAAAGAATTTCGAAATCGAAAAATTATAATAATTATCTGTCTTTAAATTAAATTAAATTTCCTCATAAATTTTGGGTACTATATTTACCGTAGAACCAAAATACTTAAACCGCTCTACCTGTTCAAATATATTCCCTCCTATATTGCCCCTGTTTCTTTTGCTGACCATATAATGTGGTTGGAGGAAAAAAAAAAAAAAAAATTTGTATACTTTCAAAATTGAAAATAACAATATTGTGTAAGAAACAAATATTTTTTTATGGCAGTGTTATGTTCTGTTACAGCAACTGGTTTTAACTTTACCCACATAAGTACAATAATATCTTTTTTTTTTTTAATTATTTAGTTATTGTAATTTACAACTGTACAAAATAATACAATAGGTAAATATGTAGTATGTTTCATATACACTTGAAAATCTTGAGAAGGAACCACCCATTGGTGGTACTTCAAACATTAATTTAAACTAGAAGGTCCCGTGGCCGTCTTCTTTTCAGACGCCTTGGAGGATTATCAGGGATTGTTAAGGATGAAAAAGAATAATCTCAAACACCGACTAACTGAATCATTAATAAATGTAAATTAATTTTTGGTATTCATGTATATTATTTAGAATTTTGTTATTATTATTGTTGATATCAGATTTATTGCTATATAACTAGAATATTTTTTTTAGAATCTTTATGTAATGAAACCGGTCTGTACATGTTTGTAACCAATTACTGACCAATATATTGATCAATTTATATCAAGAACGATGCTTATGTTGTTAAAAAAATTAGATTCTAAGTGATTATAAAAAATTATTTCTAAATCAAAAATATTCACATATTCATATTCTGTTCAAGTTCCCATGTAAACCTATTTTATCTCTATATCCCTTCCTTCGGGTGTCTGTAACCACCCACTCACTGACTTATTGATCAGAGTTGCTTAAGTAATACTTATTAAATTATTAATGGTTCTCCTAATGTTGTTTATACGAGATAAGACTGAGATAAAAAACTCCAGCCTCTAAGTGGTTTAAAAAGAATTATTTCTGAAATAGACGGGAGAAAAAGACGAAATCCGCTCTTAAACTGGAACTTTCAATAATAATTTGTAATATTAATTACTTTTTTAAATATATGTTTCTATCAATTATTTTCATATATATTACTTTTTTATTTTCTATTTATTATCTGTATTTAAATGTATGCATATATCTTTGTAGATAATTGTAGAATTTTTTTTAATCACTTTAAGTGAATAGTACTTATGTAGGAAGATACGATAGAATTAACTATATATTATTATTTTATTTCATTTTTTATTTTATATTTAAGTTTTACTTTATGTATACTGAAGTAAAATAAAAAGAAAAATGTATTAGGTTAAAGTAAAAATATGATTAGATATATAAATAAGTAATGAGAAAAAAAATTAAAGAATAATAAAGCAAAAGAATAAAAAAAAGTTCGAAAAAAATATTAAGACTAAAATGATGAAACTAAAAAAAGTCAGGTATTATTATTATATATTATAAATATACTATACTATGCCTATACATTATAAGGTTTAAAAAAATATTATAATTAGGTATAAGTATGTTGTGTATTTAGCAACATTATAATTTAAAATTAAATTTGCTATAAAAAACGTTAATAACAAGGATTCAATATTTTTGTGTGGTTAAATAATACAAACTTAAAATCCTTAACAAAAATATATATATTTTCAATTTATATAAATATTATTTTCAATAAATAATTAATAAATCTGTGGGCTCCACAACAACCTATGATGAGTCAGGTGTGCAGTACAATGTAACGAAATACTGTTACAAGTCTAACGGTTCTGCAAGGAGGTATATGGTTAGAATCACGTTCGACCCTCAAATTTTCTCCAATTAAAAGTACACACTTTAAGAGGCTGGGTGGACTCCGATGAGCTTTCTAACCCACAGGGTTGACTACCGGCTGACCAATGAGCGACACCGCTAAATTTTATTTTTATTTCACTAATTAATACGTTCATCACTAATAATTTCCAAACCCAAAATGATAATTACGACACATTCCGGACACAATATCGATTAAACTAAAACCATCACTAAGTATATAATCGATAAATGTTCTTTCGATTCCTCAGGCGCCAGGTCCTGAATTAACTTCGTTAGAGATGGGCTATACGAGCCACACCTGAACCAACAGGTACATCTAAGGTACAACCTGAATATATCCGGATAGTTGTTTGAACAATGGCGGTGTTTTGGCCTAACAACTATTACCTTAATGAGTCCTCATTATTACACCGATCATAATCTTTGTATAAACATAATTTAAATAAAAAATTTGTTTAACTGTCTCTTGTGAACAATAGGATCGTTTTATCTGTTAATGATAAACAGGTAATTTTATCTTGGAATCGTAAACAAGTATTGTAACAGAAATATATCTAGCTGATCTTTAATCAATAGTTATTTGTGATTCTTATTTGCTCCATTTAACCTTGATTAATTTTGAATTTTATAACCTTGTCCAAATCAGATTTTAAATCCTCAGATATCAGTTATAGCCGAGTTAGAGTTATATGAATTAAAATAAAATAAAAGTTATTTAAAGAGAGAGAAACTCAAGAAAAATGTTACTGAAGTAACTGCTAAGATATTAATACATTTCCAAACATGGATTAGGTAAGAAAAAAGTAAATAATTAATGAGACAACATTTCTCTAATTCAACTTAGTGTTGTAAAATATGAAGCTAAGGGCATTGTACACAATGCCATGGTACAGCTCTGATATACAACTGCGAGACCTGGGATCTAATAGATACTCTAGTCAGCAGAATCGAGAGATTTGGACGGAAAGTCCTGTGTACAACTATAGCAGCGATAACGCAAGGAGAAGAAGAACGAACAGTGAACTGCTTGCAGAGACTGGTCTACCAATATCAAGATATGATAGCAAAGAGGATAAGATGTGGCTCGAAGTAATCCATCAAGATACCTCAACACAACAATGAATGCCAGTATAAGGGGTATTCATGATGTTGGGTTAAATTTAATATGCTTTACCATGTTAAATGCTATAAATATAGGATTGTGAATAGCACTATTTAAAGTCATGTTAAATGCTTAACAGCTCCTTGCGGAATTTTGATCAACTTGTCTTATAACCTTTCCTTCCAAAACTTTATTTTATTGTTTACTTCTAAGTTTTGATTAAAGTAATTTATTACAACATGCCTACAGTAAGTAAAAAGTATGTATAAGTTGTATGAAAGTTTGACTACTGAGTGCCTTTTGAGGAAGAGAATCAAGATGAGCTAATTGACAACTGTCATTATATTATTGGCAAACATTGCTATATTAGTTATAAAAACATCCAAAACAATACTAAAACAATCAAAACACAACACAAAAAAAAATTGAAGAGCTCTGCTGGTCAGTTGTGTGACTATAGGAAATATTTCTCCATTTAACACGCTTTAACATGTTAAACTAGAGATCGTGAATCGTGAAGATCGTGATTATAGTTGGCAGTAGACCACGTGAAAGAAAAAAATCAGATTGATAGACAGAATCGACAAAGATGCGAAAGAGTTGCATGCAGAAAACTGAAAAGTAGTAGTCTATCTAAAATAGGCAAGCGTGAAGAAGGCTGGTTCGAACGGTCAAAGGTCTACATGGTCAAACCAACCAAACAGTACTTATTGCAGTAATAATAAATCAGAATTGAAAATGAATTCTTTTTCATTTACGTTCATATTCCTATGAAGGCATACATTGCCTAAATTCGCAAACATTTAACTTCCAGAACTCTTCAAGATACTGAAAACTAGAATGCTCTGAATTCCATAGATAAGAGATCGATTTATTAGCTTTACTAGAACTATATTATATTTCATAGAACACATTATGACTTTTTTTGTTAGAAACAAAGAGTATTTCCTTTCTTTTCTTTTTTAAATTTGAAATGAATCAAGATCCTGAAATCTTTTTAGTACCGATTACTGCCTTTTACGGGAGTAAATCGTTAAACGTTAACGATTGGTTCCTAATGAGTCAATCGTGAATCCCATCACCGAGGCCACAAAATGTTATAAAGAACGGGTTTGGGATCCTGCATTAAGAGTTGTGAGTTGATCAAGTGCTTAAACCCGCCCAACAGACAGCCGTTAAAGAGTTCATTCTAGTCCGGATAAGCGCCTCGACCAATAGGCACCTAGGTTCCGTGATTTATTGGAATCTAGTTTCATTAGCACACAAAAGCATAAATCACTCTTAGAAGAGGCTGGGAATCTGAAGCTCTGAGCCTAAGTGGGTTCCCTACGTGGAGATGCCCCAAATGCCAAAACGACTCTTTAATAAGAAATATTAGTCGTTCAGTCGATACACAGAGAGCCCTGACGAAGCATTGCAAAGTGGGGCGAAACGTTGGTAAACAATAAATAGTTTTCTTCTACTATAATGATTTAAGTATAATTTTGTCACTGAATTATTATTATTGTATAGTAGTGATTTTTGTAACTTGAGTAAAAACGTATATGTGCATTGTAAATTGTGTGTATTATTTATTCTCATCCAAAATCCTTCGTAAAAATGCTCCTTATTTTGTTACTAATAAAACCATCCATAAAGAGCTAAATTTTCCTTATGTAACCGATCTAGCCCGAACTCGATATTATTCCTTCCATAATAAACTCCCTAACCACCCAAACCCACTCGTTTCTAACCTAGCTTCCTCTTCCATTCCTGGCAATCCTCCAAGGCGCCTGAAAAGAAGATGGCCTCGTGACCTTATATTGTAAACTGTTTTAGAGTTCTACTACTGGGTAGTTTCTCTACATCCTGTATCATATCATATGTCATTATGATCAAATTTACTGGTTGTATTTTTTTTTATACAGTTGTAAATATCAACAAATAAATAAAATAAAAAATAAAAATTTATTCTCAATCGTATAGATAAGGTTTTCCTGGTTTAAAAGTGCGTTTTGGGTAGATATTTCCAAAGCAATTTCTGAAAAAAGTAAAGTAGGACCCCCATTATCCGGGGTTCTATTAACCGAGGTTTCAATTAACTCAGGTTCCAAGGGGACATTTTTTTTTATTTTTTTTTTTTTTAGACTATTCATTTTGGTATTACAAAATATTTAATTATACTAATTATTTATGCATAATGTTTACATCTAAGGATTGGAGGCAAGAGAACTTCTACTAAACTATTTTAATACCTTTATAGACCGCCTCCCGGACTATCTTCCTACAATTTACTTCATACGGTCAACTATCTTTTACTAAAAGAAATATTATAATTAAAATTTTGTTTATCTAATATATAAAAATCAATATATGTTTGTTTGTACTTTATACGCTACCGTATCGTTCATCCGATTTTTGTTTTTTCGACAGGTCCGATTTTCTCGTTAAAAAATAAGTTATTAACGAAACTAAGCATTTTTGGAGCGTAGCTCAGAAAGTAAACATTTTTTTTATGATTATTATATGCCAATCGATTTGTCTTTTTATGAAAAATAAGAAAAAATATAACTAATTCTATTAAATGATTTTTTATTACCTAAAAATAAAAGACATGTTATTATTATTAACACAAAAATCAATGGTCCAAACAGTTAGTTTTATTGTTGATATTGTTAATGAGGTTAATAAAAAAGGATAAAGAATTTTTATGAAATAGTTCTGTATTGAAATTATGTGGTTTTTATAAAACATGGGCAATTAGCCTTCAAAAAAGACAATTTAATGAGTTGTGATTATTCAATTACTAAGGTTGTACCTTGAAAAAAGCCAAAGGGCCGAAACGTTGAAAGTTTTTTAAAATAAATAATTGAGAGTAAAATTATATCATTGAAGTGTTAATAATAATATAAACCACTCTCAAACAATCAATATATTAAATTAGTATTATAAAAACCTCAAATACCATTTTTCATGGATATTAAATATAAAAAATTTACAAATGAATTTTTTTTTTTCCTGAGGATGACATGAAAGACGGAAATTAGAACATTTTTTTTTATTGTTCACATGTGATGGAATAATTATTTCTTTATAATTAGATTTATAATCTGATTCTTTTAATCTTTCTTATGAAACTAAAGGTTAGCAATGCTATATCCTATCCTAAACAGAAATTCCAAACTAAAACCAGAAACAACAGTTCTAATATTTAAAACAATTCTCAGGCCACTGCTGATGTATGGCTATGAAGTCTGGGGAGCGGCATCCTTCACGAAAAGGAAAAAAACTACAATCTTTTCAAAATAAAGTCCTAGGAATCGCAGTTAATACTCCTTGCTTCATAAGAAATAGCCAATTGCATCGCGAATTACAGATGGAGTCAATAGAGGAACACATCAAAAAACGGTTCACGAAGTTCCACTCCCAGTTGCCGACAGTTAAAGGAGCAGTGACCTACAACCTGGGAAACCCAACCTCAACCCGAAGACTGAAAGCCCAGACTGCTAGGACACTCTGTTATAAATTTTAATAAATGTTGTTATTAATTTTACTTTCCACTATAATTAAGAAGCATTATTCTTATCATTTTTTTTTTCTTTCAATTTGAACATTGTATATAGTTAGGGGTGTCTTTTGTACGAGACTATACCTTCCCCCCCCCTCCATAATCAACTGTTAAAAAATATATATATAATATAACGGTTATATCAACCATATAAGGCCCACCAGGCCGATCTGGTATAAAATAAAAATAATATTAAGAAATTAACTGATTACCCAGATAATTACTGTAAGAATTCCATGTCATTGGAATAATTATAATAATAGGAAGTAATTATATGACATTGTACAAAATTTAATTTATCTTCATATTTCTTTCACAAAATATTATTTTCAATAAACGGCTCAAAGATAATTAATTTATATGCTTTATAGAATAGTATTCACATTCGACGGACGTAGTTCGATGAGTTGTTAAAGCAATCGACAATTTATCACGAAAGATCGGTGAAAGAATGTTAACACCATAATTAGTTACATCACTATTATGATAACTAAACGTGATAAAATTCTCATTTGTAACAGTAAATTCCCGTTCGTATTCCGCTTGTAAAATTCTGTTGGCTTTTATTTGTCCATAAAATCCCTGACTTTTACAGCTTTGTCCAGATTCAGAAGACACTGATTAATTTTCTAAAGTGAATATAATTAAAAAATGCACTCCAGTACGGAACTAAATACACTTTTATATAGTACGATAATATTAAATAAATTGTAATGTAATTTAAAATAAAAAATTAAGCTGATGTGTAGATAGTAGACCGTTGATTAATAATTGGAGAAGATGGTCGGGGGGTGCAGTCAGAAAAATAACATAAATAAACAAAAAATTATTTATTCATTCCTATGAATAAATAATAATTTATTAATAGCTATTAATAAATATTTTTTGTTTATTTATGTTATGTTTTCTGACCTTTATTATCTCCAATTAAAATTTTTTTCTAATTTAATTTGTTCATATTCCTTTAAAAACCAGTTTATATGATTATTCATTCAATGCTGAATTTAATTTTAAGATATGGTTTTCCTTATTTTTAAAAATACTGTATAATTAACTTTAATTGTAATTTTTAGTTGATTTATTCATGAAAGTATTTAAAAAATGGGAAAAGTTGAATTAATGCTAGTTTATCATAATTATTTAAAATTTATTTTTTCACTTATTTATTACTCTGTCATTATTTAATTAATATCTCTTCCATTTTTGAAAAAATGATATATAGGACTAAATGTAATATTACATAATAATGAGAAAATAAAACTACTATAATGAAAAATATATTTATAACATAAAATATACGTTTGGTTTATAAAAAAAATATTTCAAGAAAGTTTAAGAAGAAATAATTCAATATTCATATAAAATTAGCAAACAAATTTATGAATTCTGAATTTTATTTAAAATAATATATAAATTTTAAAAATAATTTTAGTCCTATTATCACTTTAATTTCTAAATAGGTGATAAATCCATTTAATGGATACATTTATTTATTTTATGATAATTATTTAAAGATCATTTAAAAACTAGACATGTATGTTATATTTCTATACTAATTAATCTCGGAAAGCTTTTATTATTTTATTTTAACAGTTTTATGTTTATCACAATGTTATTTTTGCAATAAGCATATATGTTACCTTGTGTTTGGAAACATAGCACTATTATTAATATAAAATAAAATTAATATATACTTTTTGTGTGTTTTTAGCAATTGTTTTAATTTTTTTTAACAATTGTTGGTATCTCCTTATATTTATAAACAAAATTTGAAATAATACGTTTACCAACAATTAAAAAAAAAAGACAAATAATTATATTTGATGATATTAATTAATTTAATATGTTCTTTACAATTAGTCATTTAAATTTCTTATTAACAATAAATACATTTTTGAGACATGTTGTATTGAGTGCACTAGCATTCAGTAAAATCTTTGTATTTGCATTTTTGACATTAGGATTTCCATTTTATTATTATATTTGTATTCATATTCATTCATTTATATTAAAATTATGTTCAATGATAAATTTAATAAATTTATAAGTACATCTGAGTAATACATTGAAAAAACTAATATTTCAAACGATATAGTAATAATAAGAAACATTAATAATTAAACAAAAAATTAATTTTAAAGTATATAAAATAATATGTCATATGAATTTACTATTACGAATTTAATGGCAGGTCATATTTAATGAAACTGTACGTAAACATACATAGAAATTATAAAAATATAAATTTCAAATCAAATCGGAAAATATTTACTAAATATAGTGCAAAATTTTAAATACTCTTAAATAATTGTTAGTAGATGTAAGTTAATTTAGTGATTATGTTCATAATATTTTTTTAGATTAACTTTGAAATTGAAATATTTCAAACATTAAAGTGGATCTAACTGATGTAGATTTTTAACTATTTTTTTATTTATAACTAATAGACATTTTTAAATGAATATTTAATTTAAATTAAATTTTTGTTTTTTTTTAAGCAGACATGTCTTAAAATTATACGCCAGAATTTTAATTTTTAATTTTCAAAATCTACAAATATATAGCCATCTTTAGTTTTATCATTTCTATAAATTTTGAACATTAAGCTAATGATTTTCTATTCAGCTAAGTAAATTTTTATTTATTTAAATTATGAAAATAATAATTAAAAATATTTATACATCCTTTATGAATCTCTTCAACAAATATACTACGATTTAATCAGTATGTTTAATAAAGGTACATTTGCCTAAGCTTGGTATTAAAATCCCCGATTAGTTAAACAGCAATTAGGGACTTGTTCAAAGACCTATTTACATGACTAGCGATTCCTGAGAACTAAATTATTCACGTATTCACAAAAACGTCTTGAAAATTCATAAAATTAAAATTTACATTTCAAACTAATAATTTACTGTGAGATAATTAAAATAATAATTAGAGACACACAATTATCAAAAGTCCTTTACATTGTTGATGATGATTAAAGGAAAATCGCCAACGCTGATGTGAGATTAAACAAAACCGTTATTAACATTGTTAATAAATAAAAAAAAGTCGAATTTATAATTGACCTGTATATAAATACGCCATAAGCAATTTAAAAATGATTCAATGTATAATGATTGGAACAGAACGCTATATACATGAAATAAATATAAAAATTAATTTTCTTTATTATATATTTTTTATTTATGCACATACATACATTGAAAAAAAATCATTTAATTATTATATTTTTATAGAAAACTATTATCATGCTGATGATTTTAACATATTAAATGTATTCATAATAATCAGAGATAGCAGATCGTGGATGAATTATATGAGAAGATGGTTGGGGGAGTGCAGTCAAAATATAACACAAATAAGTTTAAATAACCTTGCCGACGTTTCGGCTAGAGTTTCTAGACTTCATCAGGGCTAAGAACAAAGAACAAGATAACAACCAATGCATAAAAAATAATAAAAGAGATATAAAGTAAATAATTGTACAGAATGAAATTACATTGATGAAATAAGTGGAAAACAAAATTAATATATATGTAATTGAATAAGTAAGTAAAAATAACATAATTAAGGAAATAGAATAGAAATAAAAATATGAAGTTATTTAATGCAAAGGAATATGGGTATTTTAATTTATTAATAATTTAAAAATTCAAATTATGAAAAGAAAAAGAAAATTAAGAGAAAGAAAATATATGTAACTAAACAAAAGATGAAGTTAAGTTAGACAAAAGAATTGAATAGAAAACATAACAATAATAATATGTGGTGAAAATAACTAATAATAAATAATAAAACATAAAAGCATCTGCTCAAAACAAATTTGACAGCGAAGTGAGCTCTGCGCCACGAATGGACCCAGACTCAAAATTTAAAAATAATTTACTAAGATGACCAGTTATATTTTGGAGGAAATTATTTCATTCTTTACAATTATTTACTTTATGTCATTCTGTTTATATTTTATTTTTTGTATTCATTAGTTATTATCTTGTTCTTAGCCCTGATGAAGGCTAGAAACTCTCGGCGAAACGTCGGCACAATTAAATGAGTTATTTCAACTTATTTGTGTTATATTTTGACCAGACACTCCAACCATCTTCTCCTCATATTAAATGTATTGTTTTTTAAACCAATAGTAAATTGTATTGTTCTTGGAAGTGGGATGCAGTATCCCCGAAATGTTCAAAAATAGTGTAAATATATTTATTTAAATAAAATTATTTTTTCAAAATGTTATTGACATCTAGGCATTTTAAATTTTAAAAACATCAAAAAATATCACTAAATTAAATAAGTTATTACATTTCAACTTACACATAAAAACAACTAATCTCTACAACGTTTCTACATTTTTTTTCCATTTTATATAATTTTTTTTTCACCAACCAATATAATTTTATTTCAGTTTAATCCATGTACTACTGAAATAATCGTTATATTGTTCGAATATTTGCTATTGATTTTTAAAATAAATTGCATATATCATATATATTATAATTTACAACGGAAGGTAGTTAAACGTTGTACTACGTAGGAAATGAGGGCACTATTTCGGTAAACAAATTTGAAGAGTTCAAAAGATTTAACAGATTAATTTCATAAAATTTTTCTCAAATTTAATCCACTACATTCACTTACATTTTTGTAATCATTATATCCATTATATACCTGTATTTCGAAAACGGCGCTTAAGATTTGATACAAAATGACCCAGTACCTATTTTATCATAACCCCATCCAATACATTTTCTCATAATAGCGTAAAATTATTTTTCTAGCACGGATATATTTTAAACAATATCTAGATTATATTTTCATACAACAAGTCACGTTTATTGAAAATTAAAAATACTAAAATGTATTCAAAAACCTTGAAGTATAGGAAAAAAAAGTAGGAAAATTAAAACGGAAAGTTAAAAAATCGTTTAATTATTTAACAATGCAAAAAATAGTCCATCACTTCATAATGAATTATCAACGATTTAATATTCTTAAACTGTATTTATTCATGCATTTTCCCCATTTTCAGAATATGGTAAACTTTGAAAATAACAATAAAAAATTAATTCTTTTCAGATAATCATCATTTGAATTTTAGAATCCAAGCTTCAATCTAAAAATTGACTTCATATATCATATGTTATAATATAAGACCTGTTCATAATCTATATATTGTAATCCATAGATTTGTTCTGTTACTTGAAGAAAAGTTGTTTGTCAAATTTGAAGAAATAATTGTTTAAGTAAATCTATTTTTTTTTTTTAGTGGATATTGTATGATATATATCCGGAGTGCGTATCATAAAGAAATATAATTTTTAAAGTATATAGGAGTATATATAATCATTAGACTGTTTATATTAGAATGAATGATTAAATATTGTTTTGATATATGTTATATTTAATAATATCTGTGATTATGAATTCTTGTATGAATTAAAACAAATTTTCAATTATATTTTAAGGAAAAACACTTATTTATTTGGCATGTATTTATATGCTATATATTAGATCATAATGTTTATATTAAAGTTAATTCTTGATTGATTAGGATTTATAACATCACAAAAACATTTAATTAAAATGTAAAAGATTTTTCTTAAGTATGATATACTGTATTAAATCAAAATTAATTCTATGAATTTCTTTTTATTTTATTTAAAATGATAAAATTGTAACTATAAAAGAATAATATGTTTTATTTATTATACAAAGCAGAATGAACACAGCTGTGATTATACACAAGATCCAGTCAGAGTGGAACGAGCTTAGGTTGTAAGCTTTGAATTCACAATGTTTTTAGCTTGTTTTTAGTGATTTATTTTTTAATATTTATGTTAATTACTGTTTTTAACTTTTATGAGTGTTCACTTGTCAATTTATATTATTATACGAAACAACTATTTTAAATTATTAAGATGCGTTTGTTAATTGAAATTATTTGTTTTGTCATTTTTATTCGTTTAAACTCTATTTAAAATAAAGTGAAAATAATTGACCGTAGGTTAATTTGAGAGATAATGGGCGGAGGTGCGGTCAGCAAAAAATACACAAATAAACAAAATTTATTTATTTAATTTTGTTTATTTGTGTATTGTTATTTGTGCCAACGTTTCGACCTAAATTTCAGGGCTAAAAAAAAGAAGAAGAGATAATTACCTCAATTAAAAGATATAAAGAAAATAATAATAAACTAAGTTGGAAAAATACATAACAATAAATTAGATGAATAGTAGTTAATTGATAGTAATAGAAGATAATTGTTTATTATTATCTTTGTATCTTTTTTGTCTCTGAATTAAGGTTGTTATCTCGATTTGTTTTTTCAACCCTGATAAATGCCGGAAATTCAGGTCGAAACGTCGGCACAAATAACTTTGTTTATTTCTGTATTTTTAGCTGATTGCACCCCGGCCATCTTCTAAAGATTATATTTAAATTTGTTTATTTTCACAAATTTAATTTTTAGATTAAACCAATATTATTGATTACTACATTTTTTATATTTATTTTAATTATAATTTAGAAATAATATTTATATTGGTGAAGTAATGAAGCAGATGGTCAGTTTTCTAATGAGAGGTACCGTTTCATTTTTGTGGCCTACACTGAACGAGAACTGCACAGCTTAAATTCACTAAATTTACATTTTTTAAAAATTATAATACACTCATATTTATAAAATAATATAGTAATAATAATTAATGACGTTTAAATTTATATTATTTTTTTTTATTAAAACCAAATAGATACTATATGATTTATGTTAAAGTATTTAAGATAATATTAAAATGTATATAATTCCTTAAATTAATTTAATATTGGTTTTTTATTTTTATTATTAACTCATTGCTTAGTTAATTAACATAAGGAAATAAATCATTTTATTTTTTTATTTTACAACATATGATTATGATAAAATATCCCTAAATAATTACATATTTTTACTCTGGTTGTTGACCGATTACTATAGATTTTAGTAATTGCTTCAAAAATTACTTCGAAGTACCGTTACTTATTTTGAAATATTCTAGTTAAATTCAGAACAATATCCCTCTTTTAACCATAATTTTTTTGTTATCAAAATTCGTATCGATTGTGGACTTCTTCATTATTTTGCTATCTTGTAAGCTGTGAAAATTGTGCTTAGTTCATCTCCTCAATTTTGATAAAATCAACCAACCGTTAGTTATTTTTAAGTTTTAAATTAAATACTTGGAAAATTTTCTTTAATAATATTTGAAAAATAATTATTAATATTTTTTTAACTATCAAAACTCTTATTAATTGACTTTGTTCATTTTACCGTATTGTGAGTTATGAAAACTCTAGACTAAAATTAAAATATATGTTAATGAATACATATCAGTTAATGATAATAGATATACTAATAATTATTAATCACTCTTTTAAATGAAAGACACAGTAAATTATCTGTTTTAATAAATTATTACAATGAGTGATAAGAATGGTTAGCAAAGCTGTCAAGAAATGAATACAATTTTTAGAATTAAAAGCAATATAATATTCACATCTAATTTATATATTTAATTTTTAAATTATATATTTAATCAATATATAATGTAAAATAAAATATAAAAGATTATTTGTATCGATTTAAAATTCTTTGATCGCTATGATTTGAATCCATTAACATATCCGAGAACTTAACAGTTGACAAAAATTGTGTAATTTTTATAATAATATAAAATATCCAATTAATATTTTTGCACTTAATATAAATCGTATAATTTTTTTTCTTAATATGAAATTAAGTTTATTTGTTTGAAGTAAATTAATATATGATTTATTTTTATTTTCTTCCTTCGCTTCCGTTTTCAAGGAAGTACATTTGCAATTAAATTGATATTACAAAAATTTAATACGTAAAATAGTTCATCTACTTTTTTTTTTCGTCGCATATCATTTATTGTATCTTATCCTACAAGTGAAAATATAGTAATATTTGTCAGCCCCTAGCACAATAATAAAAAAAACCAAACAGCCGATCTAATGAAGAAGAAAAATTAAATACGCGCTGAAGGAGTTTATTGCCTTAAAACTTACGGCCCTATAAAGGTTCATAGATATACTAACGTTTAAAAGAAGCAGTAACAATATATACTAATTAATAAATTAGAAATTATTAATACTATTAATTTATTAATTAAATACTGACAAGAAAAATTTAATGAGATCTTTGCTGAAAGATTTTCAGAGAAAAAAAACTTAATTTAGGATTAAATAGAGTTTGTGAAGAAGCAGGATTTCGAAAATAACTCCTTTTATAAAATATTACATAATTTTAAATTTAACGTTTAGTTAATTATGTTTTTGAATTTTACTTTTAACCGTCAGGGAGGAGTAGAGGAGACAAAATCTATCGGTCCCGTACTTCTGTGGGGTAGGAGGAGTAAAAATAGTGTGTAAAACAAATTATATCAATTTATAATAAGCCATATCACCTACTTTTATCATATTCTGAGAGTATATAAATGAGTAGCCTCATTTAAAAATATGTATGTTATTAATACTTTGAAGAGATAAGAACTGTTTGGAGTCTATGTTAGTAAAACATTATATTGCAACAAGGATAATAAAACGTTCGTGAAAAAAGGAAAAAGAGAGTTATAAAATAGAAAATAGTAAAAAGTCTACAAATATTATGATGAAGAATAAATTTGATTAATTATTAATAAATTATATTAAATAAAAATTGTAATATATTGCTACGATGTAAGTAGTAAGTTTCACATTCATGATACCTTTATCCATATATAATTATTATTCACAAAAATAAAGCACATAACATATTGAGTGGAAAAGTTTCAGGTGAATTATTTCACCCCGGGCCAAGCACGGTACTGACGTTTCGGTCTCTTTTTTTTTTTCAATTTTTATTGTTAGTATATTGATTGGTGCCCTTTATGATTAGGTAAATCGATACGGTTAAACTGCTATTATTTTAGAAATATCTTTTGACATTGATGACAGTAGTATCATAAATATTCATCACTAGCCCAAATTTTCAACAACTGTCGAATTCTCACACATCACTTGCTAGATAGATAACACTGGACTCACCTGGAGACACGGCTGATAAGACCGGAGGCAACACGACCGATGGAGGTACGGGCGGCACGGGATCCAGCCTCCAGTTGGTCACGACGGCATCTCTGGAAGTCGGGCTGGAGTCTTGCGGCTCTGGCGAAGTCCTGCACAAGCTGGAGACGGAGAAGTCGCTCATCTTGCCGTTCTGGAGCAGCATCCTGTATCTAGGGCGGCCGCGGCTCGAATCGTCTCCTCGTCATCCCTTCCCTCCCTCCCCCACCACCGGCGATGGGCGGGGCCTAACACCCCCACCCCTATCCTCCCCACCACGCCCCCGGCACGCGGTGAGAATTTCGCTATGCCCTCATTCAGGAAATTGGCACATTCCAAAAGGTGGCTGTTACGAAGCAAGTTTTTGAACCTAGTTGTTCGTCACCTGTCGTTGATTTACAGT
Source organism: Halyomorpha halys (assembly GCF_000696795.3). Taxonomy (NCBI): domain Eukaryota; kingdom Metazoa; phylum Arthropoda; class Insecta; order Hemiptera; family Pentatomidae; genus Halyomorpha; species Halyomorpha halys. The sequence continues at coordinate 804,783 of NW_027111562.1, forward strand.
GGAATCCGGGGTATTGATGGATATGGGTTAACGGATAATAAAAAATTCCGGATAATCGCATTCTAAGTTTTTTTTTTACTTTATGTGATAAATAAGAAGTTTAATTTTTAAAAACTATACAGAAAATCACTTTTATTAACTAGCTAACGTGTTAAATCCACCTGTTAAATGAACGAAGTTTTTCTGACTGAAAAAAAAAAAAAAAATTAACTGACTCAGAATTAACAGACTATAAAGACTTTTTTTCCTAGGCAAACCATTGGAAACATAAACATACAATCAAAATAAAATAATGAACAGAAATTAAAATAAAGATTTATTTTGCTTCTACTATAATCGGCGTTGTTCTGTTCAAAATACAATTAGTTTAGTAGAAGTTTTGTTACTTCCAATGCTTGGTTGGGTTTAATTTTTTGTGTTTCCTGAACGATATTATTTTTTTAAAGTAAATATTATGCTAATAATAAAAAAAAATAAAAATAGAAATGGCCCCTTGGAACCACGGTTAATTGAAACCCCGGAACATCCCATTCTGCACTGGCCTATCAGAATTCTCTTCAATAGCCATTCCAAAATCTAGAAGGGATTCTTATATGATTTCTAACACACAAAGAAATCCTAATATGTTATCGTGTATTGAAGATGCAGAAAATAAATCTATATACGATCTTAATAAATCTAGTCAATACTTTAAGTTCTAGTATCGATTTATTTTAACTTTTCTGATTTCTAACATAATATTATCCCTTTATAAGTGTTTTAACACATATTTTTTTTTTTTAAATATTTATTTATTGCTATTTACAACTATACATTATAGTACATTTAGTAAATCTGATCTAAGTTAAATTGGAGTGTTACAGGCGTGTAGAGAAACTACCCATTGGTAGCACTCTAATGATATTTTACATTAG
>NW_027111562.1:806196-815272 GCF_000696795.3 Halyomorpha halys
AATTAAAAAATAATAATAATGAACTAAAAAAAAAAAATGATATGTACAAACAACAATATAAATCGATTTAATAATAAAAATAAATTAGAACTGATTAAATAATAACATATAAATAAAAGATAAGGATAATTAAATTTAAGTAAAAGTAACATATATATACTTTCATACTTATATATAATATTTAGATTTAGCCTTGGGAACTCCAAGAGATCCCAGCGCTTCTATGTCAGCCGGGACATTATTTGAGTTATTTGTTAGTAGTGATAAAAAAAAATAAAATAGACGTATACATAACATTAGTTGATGTTGAATTAATATATTTTATAATATAATGTAATATTTAATCCATTCGATATCCACTTTGATTTACTTCGAGATATCACCAAAAGAGACAATGAAACCATCTAAGGAGCATAAAAGAAGAGAATGGTGGAGGATAGGAAGAAGAGAGGATGCTGAAGATGTAAATAGGCTTGGAAGAATTATTTTATTTTTTCTGTATTTATTTTTTTTTCCATTTTTGAGATAGATAGGCTCAAAGGCAATAAGTATTAGGATTGTAAATATTCATTAGGGATGGTTTCCACATTAACAAATTGATAGAAAAGAAGCATAAGTGAATTATGATAATAAATAAAAAAAATTATTTAATTTATAATCTTAACACTTTCTTGAGACTGGTAATTTTTTTTAAATTAAATAGTTTAATTTCTATCCATTTTAGTCTCAAAACCTTTTATTTTGCTTATAAGTCCGACGTTTCGGCCAAACCGGCCATCCTCAGGGACAATCTACTTAACACAATTTTGAAATTATATAATTTAAAAACTCTAAACACCATGTAGGCTATTCTGCCCAGGTCAAAACATCAATTTTTAATTAAGTCAATATTCACTTAAAACAAAATTAAAATCATTTATCACAGACACTATTCCTTAAAAACTTTATCAACTAAACTATAAAATGATGTGATCAAGTTTTTAAGGAATAGTGTCTGTGATAAATGATTTGGATGTAGTTTAGAGTTTTTTAATTATATAATTTCAAAATTTTATTAAGTAGATTGTCCCTGAAGATGAATAGAAAAATAGAAGGTTTTTAGACTAAAATAAATTATTTATTTTTAAAAAAATTATGAATGCCACTAAGCACTGATAAAAAAAACATTAAGAAAGAATTTATGACAAATAAATAAATAAAAATTATGTTGAGTTAATATAGTTTATAGTATAATATTTAATCCATTTTATACGATATCCATTCAGATTTACTTCGAAATATCACGAGACGATGAAACCATCTAAGGAGTATAAAAGGAAAGAATGGTGAAGGATAGGAAGAAGAGACGGTAAGTAGTGACTGATTGAGATGTAAATAGGATTGGAAGAGTATGGTCTGGTCTGAGTGGCTCCTTACGCAACCTCCGGTTCGATAGAGACATTCACACTCACGAGTGAAGCCTACGGAGTAACTCCTTATCTCTAGGTCCTCCAGGAAATGGCTCGTAACTCGAGGAATGGACTGTGGAAGGATGTGTCTCCTGCTACGTCTTAGCATATCTCCTGCTCTTCTATCAGAAGGCTATGGGCTTTTATGCTTATCACTTTATAATCCACCCACGTATATTATAAACTTGTAAAGAAATACAAAGTTCGGCACTTCTGCGTGATAGCTAGCAAATAAATGAAAGTTTTATATGGCATATGTCAACGATCCATCAACCTACGATTAAATATTTATATTTTATTTATTTTTCTTTAAATATTCTATATTTTTATTTCGTAGAATTCAGATAGATATCAATATTAATTTCAATTTTTTTTTAGTTACCCTAAAGCGATTATGTATACCTAATAGGTACTAGAATAAAAAAAGATTATTTTTAGATTAATTATTTATAATATGATTGTTAGAGAGTGTATAACCGCAAATTTTGACTTATCCTTAGTTATATGTTTATCGTTTATAGTTGCCCACGCTCAGCAGAGAAGGGGGTGAGTTAAAGGAAAATAATAAAAAAAATAAATAAATATAATCGCAAAAGGAAAAAAAGAAAAAACAATAAAGAATTACTTCTTAGGCGCCACGTTATTTTTATCTTGGAAACAACGAAAACCCCGAAGCATTATGCCCACAATATAACTAAAATATACCCCTATATAAACAATTGTTGACCACTGGCAAATACCTTCACATGTAGATAACAGAAAACCTAGGGGTGTTACCTACCCACCTGTTGAATTATAAAGAACAGCAGAACTATATGTACAAAAGTTTAATAATAATAACAAGTCTATTTACAGAGAATGAAAAAGGAAAAAAAAAACAATTCTTATCAATTAATAAAACAATTAAAACTTAGGTTGACTTAACCTTAACTTAATGCTTAACCTTAATAACTATATTTACATTATTATTCTCTTATCCAGGATATGCTGAAGAAACATCACTGCACTATATCCCCACTTCTTCTAGTGTTAATGTCCATCCATTGAAGTAGAACACCATAATTTTGATAAACAAAACATATATGACAACATTTCTCATATGGTGATATTCCAGTTCAAATAGTACAGACAGTTCCGAAATCACACTGTCACCTTCACTAAACCAAAACCCTCTCGTCTGAACATACGTGTTCCAAAATCAAAACTGTCGATTTCACAAAAAAAAAAAAAAAAACCCACTCCTCTAAAACATATCGCTCGTGTTTTGTTTTCACCATGACAACCGTAACACCTCTTGTCTACGCAGATCAAGCCAGTGTTTTTATTTCACCATGGCAACCGTAACAAGTGGTTTATTTTATTAATAATATACACAACCGTGGTCCATTTAACTCTCAACTTTTATTCTTTAATAACTCTACAACGTTTCGGCCCTCAGGCCATTCTCAAGGAGACAACCTATAAATAATATTTTGTTTTTATAACAATTACTTATTATATTACTTAATATTGATGTCATTGTTGTTAAGTTAATATCCAAAATAATTAAAATTTAGTGTTATTGATAAAAACGTTATTTTTTATATGATTAGGTGATAACAGAGTCCTAACCTGTTGAAGGTAGGTTTTGTTTTAAGTGAAAAATAAAAGTGAAAAAGGAGAAGTCTTGTTTGTATAAAGGGATTTTTAAACTTAAAATATAATAAAAAAAGTAATGTAAGTAAGTAATCAATTTAAAAACAAAAATTTTATGAAGTTGTTATGATATTATTTTAATATTTAATTTATTTTAAAAATATGACATGGGCAATTACCCTGCAAATTATTATTAAAAATAATTACATCAATATTGAAGGTATGGCCAAAGAAATCAGTATGTACTTAAGGAAATAATATAATTGTTATAAAAACAAAAAAAAAAAATGTATAGGTTGTCTCCTTGAGAATGGCCTGAGGGCCGAAACGTTGTAGAGTTATTAAAAAATAAAAGTTGAGAGTTAAATGGATCAAGGTTGTGTAAATTAATAATAAGATTATTTTTATTTGAAAAAATATATATTATATATCAGATATTTATTAAAAAAATTGTATTGACATTTACAACTGTACTTACTTAAAAATGCATCTTGTAAATTTGATGACAGGCTATAATAGTGTGATATAGACATCTAGAGAAACTGGAGGTCTGTCAGGAATGGAAGAGGAAGCAAGGATAGAAACTAGTGGGTTTGGGAGTTTATAATGGAAGGAATGATATCTGGTTCGGGCTAGATCGGTTACATATGGAACATTAAGGTCTTTATGGATGATTTTATATTTAGATAATGCTTTTTCATTAAAATTTCGTTTTTTGAGAGAGAGAAGGACTTAAGAGCAATAAGTATTAGATTTGTAAATATCAATTCGTACTCACTTATACAGGCTGAAGAAGAAAAAAAAAGTATGTAAAAACAATATGACCCATCATAAACTGTTTAAATTATTGTTTCATTCGTAATTAGTTGAATTTATCTTATATCCTACAAGTATCTGTTGAACTCATCATATTTCCTACAGGTATCTCGTGAACTTATCCATACATCCTGTAAGTACCAGTTGAACTTAAAGCATAGATTTAACTGTTAATAAGTAATGTAATAAATATTTCTGTAATCTTTTTTATTATTTTTTATTTAAAATATATTTTTTTAATTATTAAAAAATAATTACTGACTAAAACGCCATGATTATAGTTCAATTTTATAAAATGATTAATGCTGAAAATCATCAACATGGTGGTTACCTGCGTGTAGGTCTTCGTTGAATTTTTAAAGGGTTTCTTCATTCGATACCTCTATTTTTGCCTATGACTGATGTACTATACTATACTATACTTGGTTTGAAATGTATAGGTTTTAAACATTATTCTAAAAATTTAAATAATACTTAGATAAATATTTCGATGAGATTTTATTTAAATTTTACATATGCCTTTAAAAATGTTAACCATTAATAATACGATTATAGGAAGATATTTAATGGTAACCAAAGTTTCGTCCCACTTTACAATGATTCTTCGGGGCTAAATGAAAACAAGATTCAAATAATATAAGATGTGACAAAAGAATTATAATAAATATACAAAGAGATAAAATATGCATAAAAAATATATATAAAAAAATAAAGAGACAAATTAGGTTAAGAAAATACAAATATAATGAATAGCAAACTAATTAATAATAACTACAACCATGTAAATATAGAACTGGAGTAATAAATAATAGAATAATGCTTATTAGAAATAGTGATAAATTTTGGATCAAAACGTTGGTTATCATAAAATAGGTTTTTTTTTTTTACTATCAAGTGCTTTTATTGGCCGCCTCTCAGACAATCTTCCTAGAATTTATTTCTTAAGGTAAACTATCATCTTTCATCATAAGTATAACGGTTTATTAAAAACGATCATAAAGGTTACGTAACCCACTCATACTTAACAAAATAAGTATGTAAAGTGCAAAAATAATATATGCGAAAAAAAAACAGAGCTTGTGGAGACCGTTTGTGAATATCAACGTAAGCATGAAAACAAGAGATCATTTTGACCACTTCATTTGACGTTGTATAAAAGTATGGGTACGTTGGTTTTTCAAGATTCCTTAATCTTTATCTGTGCTTAGCATTTATAGTACGCCTTAGTCCACATTTTTTAATTAAAATTAAAAAAAAACTAACATTATAAATTCGGCCTATAAATATCATCGAAACCGACGGTGAAAAACATCAGTTTTTGTCAACTAAAACTAATTTTTAATTTAAAATAGTAACATAACCCTCCAATCCCACATCACCACCCTTAAAGAATGGTGCTAAAACTAGAGGATTTCAATAAATCCCACCACATCTCATTAACCCTTTGTCGTAAACCCATGACCTCTTGCCCTAAAGTATCCTTTATTGATACCCTACATATTCCTGTCGAACAGATCCGTTACTTAGGACTACATCTGGACAAACGACTGACATGGAGTCCTCATACAAGACTGAAAAGACAGAAGACTGCTCGTTGATTCCGACTATTACAACATTTACTAGAGAAACGGTCTAAACTTCCAATCCATTACAAAAGACTGATCTACATGACTATTATAAGGCCTATCTAGACATACGGAGTTGAGCTTCCAATCCTTACAGTGTAAAATCCTTAATGCTCTTTACTTTGTCACAGAGTCATCCATCAGGACCTCAATGTCCCATATGTTGCCTATTTGGCCAGAACCAGATGTCAATCCTTCCATGATAAACTTCCCAATTACCCAAACCAACCTGTTTCTAGCCTGGGTTCTCCTTCATTGCCTAATAATCCCAGAAACATTATTGAAGTTCTATCAATGAGTAGATTCTCTACATGTTTGTATCATGTTACTATGTCATCTGCAGAAATTTACTTGTTGCATATATTTTTATACAGTTGTAAATAATAATAAATAAATTATTTAAAAAAAGATTTATTTTTAATATCATGTTTGTTCCGTTTTTGGCCTGAAATTAATTTAGTTCTAAAATACTTACTCAATAATTCTTAATCAGTCACCCTTATCCCTGTGACCTTACTCAAATCCCTTCCGAATCCAATCCTTACAGTCCAAAATCCTTAATGTTCCTTACTTTGACACGAATCAAGTTATCCATCAAGACCTCAATGTCTCATATGTTGCCGATTTGGCCAGAACCAGATACCAATCCTTCCATGATAAACTTCTCAACCACCCAAACCAACTCGTTTCTAACCAGATTTGGCCAGAACTAGATACCAATCCTTCCATGATAAACTTCTCAACCACCCAAATCCACTTCTTTCTGGCTTCTCCTTCATAACCTAATAATCCTCCTAGACGTCTGAAAAGAAGATGGTCTCGAGATCTTCTCTAGAAATGTTATTGGGGTTCTATCAATGGTTAAATTCTCCAGATGTTTGTATCATGTCACTATGTCACCTGCAGCAAATTTACTTGTTGTATATATTTTTATACCGTTGTAAATAACAATAAATATATTATAAAAAAATAATAATAAATAAATAAAAACATAGTAACACTACTAATGCCTGTACTATGGAAACAGCATTTACGAAATAAAAATCTTTAGAACTAAACTTGTAGAAGCATCAATTTTTTTTTGTTATTGGCGAGTACACAATGATAAATCTACAAATGGTTGGTTAACAAAGGAAGCAACAAACACCAGTATCCAGACACTTGTGGGCTCTTTTGACTTCTGTCAGCTATTGCATTATAGAATGGAACAAAACAAAGATAGACTAAATGAAAAGAAACGTAGATATCAGCAATGTAAGTTGTAGATGATAAAAATTCAAATAATCCATCATGACCTCAATGTCCAATATGTTGCCGATTTGGCCAGAACCAGATACCATTCCTTCCATGGAAAACTTCCTAACCACCCAAATCCACTTGTTTCTAACCTGGCTTTTCCTTCATTACCTAATAATCCTCCTAGGCGTCTCTAACACTATCTCACCTACAGCAAATTTACTTGTATATATGTTATACAGTTGTAAATAACAATAAATAAATGATTGAAAAAATAAATTAAAAAAAGTATTACTTATTCTCATATAGCCTTTATTTTCTTATAATACTTAGACTATACCTGTCTTTTTTCACTATTTATGTATCTATATTATTAGTTATTTTCTTATACTGTAATTTCTTTTGTTCGTTGAGATTGTTATCTTGTTTTTGTTCTTAGGCCGAAAATTTGGCACTAATAAATAAGTTTCAAGCAACGGATCAAAGGATAAGTTTTAATCAATTAAAGGATCAAATCACCTCCGACCAAACCGTTGGTCTAGTTGCCTTCCTTACAAAGTATTGCACCCCTGACCCTTCATGAGTTGTAGCCTTATAGATTTATTTATATATTTTTTATTTTATTGACTAATTGTAAATATGATATGGGCTACCTTTCTGGAAAATACAAAAGAACCTCAGGTGTTTTTCGTTGACCGTAACTCACTCGCTAAGTAACTTCTTGAGAAATCATTATGCGTGGGTTGGTTTTATGAAATACCTCGGACAAGGAGGAAAATGGAAATGTGGGAGTCGCAGAAAGCCCCCGAACAATAATTTCATATTACAATAGACTGCCCGGTAGCGAAACTGTGCATTAGTTCTTCCATCGCAACCGCATTCTTCATAGCTGATAATGGGGAGATATATCGACTCAGGCCTGCTAAATGCCGCAAGAGAGTGCTAAATCCCAATGCTTTATGTCTCTGTTCGCCAAAGGTCGGGCGCATTACTCTCCCACCGATCACGTAGGGACACGTAGGCAGAACATGTCCACCGTTCGAAGGAATTGAAAAAGGAAGAGAAGCTTCCTCGGGTGTCTGAGATTGTGCTCTTAAATCTGTCTGGAGTAGAGTTCAGCGAGTCGATTAGATAGCTTCAGTTTTTTTAAAAAAAGAATTTTCAAGTATAATTACAACATAGAAAGAAAAAATACAGTTGTCACAGCTTGTCGATAAATAAATATCTCTCAAAGTGAAGTGTTAACAGATGGACGTAGTTTGATATGAGGAGAAGATGGTCTGGGATGCAATAAACAAAATTTATTTATTTATACGTTTCAACCTGAATTTCAGGTCTTCATCAGGGCTAAAAGACAAAACGAGATAATAACCTTACTTCAGAGAAGGATAAACAGTAATAACTAGGGATAGGATTTTTATGTGCTAAAAAATCTGAAATATGTACATAAATATGTGCTAATAAATTGTCAAATATTTAAAAAAATATGTATTTATAAATTATGTATTATTCAACAATATTAATTACTAATTAATTAGTAATTTTATAACTTAAAAAAAGTCACATAAATATGTATTTATTATATATTATATGAATAATATTTTAATGAAATTATGTTAAAATATGTACAAAAAAATTTACTCAGAGAAAACATAGCTGTTCAATAACAAGACATTAATTAGTAATTGTAATTAAACTAGGGGAATGAACTAGGACTAAGATGAGAAAGGACCATGGGAAGGGGGGAAACAGAGAAATGGATTGGGAGTAAACGAATTCTAGAATAATGCTACAGGAATAAGACCATTGCTCTTTCTTTTTTTTTTAATTTATCACTGCTTTAAATTTGTGTTCAAAGATGAAGATATAGAATTTTTACGCACTATTTATGATAAATTTCACCTTTAAGTTTCTTGCGTTCTCTCGAATTTTACGTAGTTGCTGCGAAAAATGTATTTACAATTGAACAAATAATTTAAGGAAATAAGTGATTCAGGAAAAAAAAGCCAAATATTTAAAAATATGTGAAAAAATGGCTTCTTTTGGCCAGAAATGTCTTGAAACATCTAGTTAGTAAGGAATCGAAGATATCATGGTCAGGTAAAAATATGTGAAACGATAAAAATCTTATCCCTAGTAATAACTAACAAACCAGTAAATATACATAAAAATAAATTAAATAGATAGCAGATGATGCTAATAGAAGAAAAAATATAATATTTCAGAGGTGTGAATTATACAAAACAAAGGATACAAAATTATTATAAATCAGACAGTACTCATATAAATAAAAAAATATATAATAATAAATACATA
>NW_027111562.1:815592-822284 GCF_000696795.3 Halyomorpha halys
ATACTACCTTCTTTTACCATGTTATAACGATATAACATATAACATGGTTCAGAGTCTGATACTAGGTCTGTTAAATAGAGATTGACGTCACGCAACAGACCAGCTAAACTCGTCATTTTGTTTGTTGTGTTATGTTTTGTGTAAGAGTTGTTTTGGATGATTTTATAACAAATAAAGCAATGATGACAAGAAAAATAATGTAATGATAGTTGTCAATTAGCTCATCTTCGTTCTGTTCCTCACAAGTGAGAAGATCAACAAGGCACTCAGTAGCCAAACTTTCCCTTAATTTAGACATGCTGCAATAAATTACTTTAATCAAAACTTATAAGTAAACAATAACATGAAGTTTAGTAAGGAAAGGTTATAAATATATATATCTGCTCAGAAAATCCGCCATGGTAAAATATTTTAAATCTAACACATCATGAATATTCCTATTGCTTATCATGATAACTTAGATACTTGTAATTTGTTTCTAAAAAAAAATTCATAATTCCTATTCTATATTCTACATTTTAGAAGTGTTTTAAGAAACCAAAAATAAAAATGTTAAGTATTATTTTTTATTTAATATTCTTGTTGTTCATAAAGGTTTTATGGCGTAAAACATAACTAATCAACGCCCATGTATCATTTATTTTATTTTACAAGCTATTTTTTTTACTTATTAATTTTTTTTTCGATCCCAAGATTCTGACATATTTGTTCAGATAATTACTGAATTAGATACTTCCAGAGCCTTAAAAGAAATATTATACCAATTAGATCCGAAGTGCACATTGGATTTTTTTATTTGGTACCAATTACTTTTTAAAAATACCTAATTAATTTACAAAAATTTCAAATACCAATATTATAAAAAAAAAAAAAGGTTCTATATAATTTTTTTGCATTTATTAATTAATTAGTATATGATTTTACATATATTTGAAAAAAGTAGTAAATGACCGAATCATACAATTCAGTATTTAAAACATTCACAACATCGTACATTAAAAAAAAAAAAGTCATTATCATAAATCCTCTTTTATATGACTTATTATATTATTCCTTTTTATTATATTATTCCTTTTTAACTATTAATATGACTTATTATATTATTCCTATTTTATATGACTTATTATATTATACTATCCTTATTATATTTTCCTCTTAATCTATATGTTATTCTTATTCTTGTAAAATGTATCTAGTTGTTTGTTCTTGATAGACTGATCTACTGCTGTGACTATGAATGATGGTCTGAGCTCACATTACCGTATTATATTGAATTTTTTTGGCGGGTCACTGAAGAGGATCTAGGAGGGTGAATTCCGGAGAGCGAATTTGTATTGTAATTTGTATTGTAATGGGAGTGAGTGAAACATTTGTATTGGTTGTACAGACCGAAATGGATTGTAAAAGGAAACTGTAGTGGTGGAAAAAAAAATGTTGATTATATCCTATTATTGTATATCTTTTCTTTATGATTATACCATGAATATGTAATGTAAATATGTCCGATTAAGGATTGATAAGTATGCTGTGTAAGATAGCAACCTAATGTATTTAGGCAGCATATATGAATAAAGTATTTCTCTCTATATTTTTTAAAAAAATTTATTTATTAATAAATATTACGATCTGTCACAACCGTGTGCAATAATGAGTAATAGTAATTGATAATCACAATCATACCAAAATGAAAAAAAATATATAAATAATAACATCTTGTATATAAATGTAAATAAACAGAAAGATAAATAATATAACATAATCAAACTATATACATAAAGAAATTAAAATAAAATAAAATAAGTAAAATTTTGAACTAATATAGCAATAAAAAAATAAAATAATAAAAAAAGAACACTAATCACATTTACACTATTATGTACAATATTTACACTTTCCATATGAGACCCCCCAAGTCCACTTTATTTATACCCCTCCTCATATTCTACATTATGGAACTGTTTTAAGAAATCAAAATTAAAACCGTTGAGTATTATTTTTTGTTTTATATTATTTTTATTTTTTTTTTAGGGCTTTAGGGCGTAAAACCCAAGTCATCAAAGTCCATTTTTCATATTTTTTTTTTCCCTTGATGTCTGGATTAATCTCTTAGATATTTAATTTTTTTTTTACAATGTCAGGATTCCCAAATCTTTAAATTTAAGATAGTTAATGAGTTTAAATCTTGTTTACTAGATTATTTTTTCTTTAAAAAATGAATACCGATTTTATTTTTATTTTTCGTCATCATTCAGGGAAAATGATATACGTGGTCCCACTTCTAATCTACTGAAACCTGTAGTGTAGAAATGATGTACTATGAGAATAGTGAAATTTTGGCGGTGGTTGCTAATTGATCAGAATGAGTTATATATGCATGTCCTATTCTTAATCTAGATATTGCGACCACCTCCCTACAATCGAAATGGTCTGACGTAACACTTTTACTTAATACGATTTAGTAAGAAAATCTCTCACTAAGATTTATTAGGATGATGTTTTTGAAATTGCAATGCAAGATAAATTGATTAAATATCGATGGTAGAATAAATATCGATAATGAGCCGAACAAATTAATTGAATATCTCACACTTGATCGATACAGCATGATGGATCACTCACTTCTAAATCTGCCAATAGGTCTACGCGCTAATATAAATGATGACTCTACTTCTGATAAGTATTAGGACGATATTTCATAAGTAATTAATTATATCATTATCGAAATAATTAATGATTATTAAAGTACTCACCCTGGAGTGACCACTGGGGTGTTCCGAACTCTTCTGAAGTCTTCTGGAACTGAAGACGATTCCGGGGGTGGTGGGACGACCGACACCTGCGACCGATGGATTTAGTATAGCGATAATATGTCATAGTATGTTCAACACTTAGCATATCCTGCCTCATTAACATATCCTTCTATTTAATGTATTCAGGATGCATCGGCAGGACCTCTGTAGTCGTATTTTCGGCCCCGTGAGCAGGAACAATATCTTATTCTGGTCAAATCGAATCGGTGACCGAACCGAACTGGAATGCACACTGGAGTAATGTCATTACTGGAATGTTTATTCTTATTTATCGAGCTGTATTGGAAGGTATTATGTATTATGCAAATAGCCAGGTCTACCTCAGGTGTCTAGTTCGCGTTTCCTCTGTGGCCATTCAATGAACATTTCTGAGAGACTTAGCATTTCAATAGCCCCCTGATGACTTGTCCCGAAACGGATTTTCTTTTGTTTCTTTAACTTTTTTTTTGTTTGTTTGTTTCGAAACATTGGTACTAATAAGAAAAACTGGGATTGTAAAATCTTTTCTTCGTAACAAACCCGAATGTAAATGCGCAGAAAAAAAGATGGACACGAAATACTTCGAATTACTTCTTAAAATATTATTATTTCTTGTTTATACTAGTACTATGCACCTAGAAAAAACAAAACAACAACCTACTTTTTTAATGGTTTATTATTTCATTTTTCAATTGTAACTTAGATTAGATTAGATTAGATTTTTATTCAGGGCGATCAACATCTAGGTTATTTCATCGTTTTTACTTATTTCCTTTTTACACTGGTCGATATTGTTGGATTATATTTTAGTATAAAGTTGAGTTTCTTTCAGAAATCTTCAGAAATCAGAAAATTCTTTCAGTCTTTAAGGGCCAATTCTCTTGTACGAGGAATTTTATTATTTTCGAAGGCTTGACGAAATGATGAGCATTCTTCAATTATATGCTTTATCGATAATGGGGACTGACAGGTTTGGCATATAGGTTGGTCCTCTTTTGTGATTAAGTGGAGGTGTGTTAATTTGGAATGTCCTATTCTTACTCTTGCAACAACCACTTCTTCTCTTATGTTTCCCCTTATGGAAGTTGTCCACTTTTGTGTGTGTTTTTTTTTTTTTACATTTCTTAGTTTATTGGTGAGTAGTACGTCACCCATGGTGACGTTACACCGTGGCCAGTAAGCCCACATTGAATCCCGACTTTTTCGGATTCTGTTCCTTAAAAATGCCTTTATGTCTTTCGGCTCGTAAATTTGGAGTGGTGGAACGTTCATTGTAGCAGCCTCTTTATCCGCTGCCTCATTTCCAGGAATTCCTGAGTGCCTTGGAGTCCAGAGAAAGGATACAGTTTTTTTAAGATGTTTTAGCATGTCTATTGTAACTTATACGAAACTTTTATAAAACTTTCACAGTAAAGTTTATTTTTATTTTGTTAATTTTTATATGAATTTTCTCATATAATAAATCTTACCTTATCTTACTTTTATTTTATGTTATCTATTTTCTTGCTTTGTTACTGTATTTTAGGGTTTGTATCTTTTTTAACCCTGAAGAAGTCTTGTAACGTGGGGCGAAACGTTGACTTACATTACGTAGTTTAATTACTATTTTAATTTTTTATTTTTTACAGCACTAAGTCCATCTTCCTTTTATATTACATTTCTTGCATTTTACTATGAATAATTTATCACAATACAATTACATAACCTGCTTCAAATACCAGTTTAGGTATATTATCATTTTGATAAAGAAGCTTAAGGTTATTTGAATAATTTTTATTAATATTAATGAAGAGTTTAATCTTTTTGTTCCTTCCTGACCACCGAAAGTAGGGAAACACTGTATTAATGCAAGGCGTCGAAAAGACAATGGTCCAGAGATCTCCTCTAGAAATATTATTGGAGTTCTATCATTGGGTAGAACATTGTTGTATCATGTATAATTAACATAAAATTTACTTTGTTACTTTTCTTTTTTTATTCAATTGTAAATATTAATGAATAAATTAAAAAAAAATATTTGTCTATAATTGGTGCATATTATATAAATTAATTAATGATATTTAATTTAGTTTTGAAATCAAATTAATATATTTCCACGTTGGACATAGAGTCTAATCAGACTCCTGAGACTGACCGAGTACAGGTATCGGAAAGGTAGCTCTAATTTGACAACGACAAAAAGAACAAGTCCCCCATGAGACTGGAGAAGGTATATTAAGATACAAGAGGCTCTGGAGCTGGACTTGGAGATTTATAGCCTGGAGTGGGCGACCTGCGAGTACTCACCACTATCATAGCTAGTCTCTGATTGATATCATGTCTTATATAATAAATTATATATCATTAATATAATGCTGTTATTAACTGAGGGGTTAAGATCGTGGGGTTCTTCATAGGGTAACTACTTGTCGGATTTTATGGGGATTGGGTTGGATGACCCCGGTCTTCGACGACTTACTCTCTGCTAACTTGGAGCATGTAGAAATCCTGATTGATTTTAATGATCTATTAATTTTTTTATGGAATTCCATAAATTAGATTTATATAAGTTATACAGCTTCCGAAAGAAGACTAATTTTGGAAGATCGTTCATTGACAGTGTACAATATATAGAAAGATAGAAAGGTCCGGGTGCAGTAGAAAAAAAAAATACTCAAATAGTATCGCGATCCGACGTTTCGCTCCACTTTGCAGGGCTTCATCAAGTCTTTTTGTGTTTTTTTTTCAGAAACCTAATTTGATTTTTTTATGTTTACCTCTATTCAGTTAGCCCTGATGAAGCAAAACGGGTCAAAACGTTGTCTCACATTAAATAATTTAACTACTATTTGAGTTTTTTTTTTTCTGCACCCGTACAATCTTCCTTTTATATTGAACAGTAGTTTTTTTTAGTTCTTCATGGTTTGAATTCGCATTTTGTCTTGGGATTTTTCAAAACGAAGGTTTTTTTCTATATTTATCATCCTTTATGATTGTTTTCATAGTTATAAATCAAACTAACTCAAACCTACGAAATGCTATATCCAATCCTAAATAGATAACCGAAATTAAAACCAGAAACAGCTATTATTAATTAAAAATTATTAATAAACAATTCTCAGGCCACTGCTGATGTACGGCTGTGAAATCTGGAATTTACGAAAAGGAAAAAAAAATACAATCTTTCCAAAATTAAGTACTCAGAATCGCATTGGATGTTCCTTGGTTCATAAGAAACAGCCAATTGCACCGAGAATTGCAAATAGAGTCAATAGAGGATTACATAAAAAAACCTATTCATGAAGTATTACTCACAGTTACCGACAGTAAAAGGAACAGTGAATTACAACTTGGGAAACCCAACCTCATCCCGAAGACTGAAGCCCAGGCTGCAGGACATCCTGTTATAAATTTTATATTTTATTTTCGTTCTTTTTTCAAATTAACTTGCCTTTTTATTTGTTTTCCCATTACAGGTCAATTGTTTCTTTTGTCAGCTCTACGAATGTCGGAATTTTTGTTATTACTTTAATTTTCTCTTTTAATAAGAATCATTTTTTTTTATTTTTAAATTTTTTTGTATCTTTTTAAGGGTGTATTCTGTAAGAAACTATACTCCTCTCCCCCTCCCCCATAATTAACTGTTAAAAAAGAAAAATGTAACTGTTACATAAACCATGTAAGGCCCACCAGGCCGATCTGATATTTAAAAAAAAAATTACTGTAAAAATATATTATGTATTGATATGTATGAGAGGTACCAGCTGGGGTTTTTTAACTTAAAATAATTTCTTTTGTCGGCATAAAAACCAATTATACCACCGGACCTAGGCAAAAACCCCGTCGGCAACAGATCTAAAGTAATGCAAAAAGACATATAGATAACAGAGGGTACCATTAACTGGGAGCCATTAACCGTCTAGG
>NW_027111562.1:823399-836406 GCF_000696795.3 Halyomorpha halys
AGGACTTTACTTTATAATTAATAATCCCTGCATGCCACCTCATATATATAGCATAGTAAATTGGTGAACACGATACCGTTGGAAAGGAACTCCAATGAGTAATTATGATATTCATATCTAGCATACCACGGCTTGGGGTCCGGAGGGTGCTAGTGGTTGAATTAAATATAGCGCATCCCTTTTCAGTCAGTTCCCATCAGGAACTGATAGAAATACTTAATATAAATATATAATATAAATACATAATATAAATATATAAATACAGATACATATATTACATTAATATATGAATAAATTTAAATATAATACCTGTACGGGGAACCCCCAGTCGGGCTTAGAAACCCCGAGCCCCGTACACGGCAGTATATAGATACATCAGTACCACTATTTATCTCACAGATATATATATATTGAATATATTGAAATAAATGCTTATATATACACAATCCAATTACAAATATGGTATTTGGAAAATGTTGGTAATAAAAATTAATTATAATCTTTAGCACGATACCTATATCCTTGGAGGATTAAGGAAGAACATCTTGAACTGGAAGGAGTTTGAAATGGTTGATTTTAGTATGGAAAAGGTTTAATTTGGCAAAAGTCATACTCAATTAGAAAATGCCATATAAATCGACATAATTTATTGTAGCTCTGACTCAGAAATGGCTCTCTATTGCTATATTTGAATAAGTACTATATATATAGATAAAAAGTTTGATGTCAATATAGTAAAAATTAAAAATTCACATTATAATTTTTATGGCTACAAGTTCTATTATAAATTGAAAAAAATATATATAAATAAGACTTTTGGAATCTTTGTAAATAATTGTCCGATTTCAATTTTTTTTTTTCTATAACACCATCTAAATAAAAAATCGTTTAAGAAAAATATGTAGTTTAATTTTGTTCATAACTTTTTTGTAATAGATAAATTCAGGACTTTAATAGCCAGGAACCTTCTCGGGACAATATGGAACATTTTGTGAAAATCAATTTAAAATATTGGAAGATCTTAGGTAAGTAACAAACGAACACTAAATATTTATTCATATAGACTAATGTGTATAAATTTAAAAATTAGTATACACTACAATAATCAGACCAATTCGGACATATGGAATTGAGCTCTGGGGCTCCACCAAACCATCAAATTCTTCCTGCATCCAATCGTTACAATCCAAAATCCTACGTAAAATCCTTGATGCTCTTTATTACGTCACAAATAAACTCATTCACAAAGACCTTAACATCCCATTCGTTGCAGATTAGACCCAAAACAGATATGCGTCTTTTCATTCCAAACTCATTAATTCTTAATCTCTCATCCTCAACAATCCCTGATAATCTTCCGAGGCGTCTGAAAAGAAGATGGCCACGGGACCTTCTAATTTAAATTAATGTTTGAAGTACCACCAATGGGTGGTTCCTTCCCAAGATTTTCAAGTGTATATAAAAAATACTACTTATTTACCTATTGTATTATTTTGTACAGTTATAAATTACATTAAATAAATAAATTTCGTGTCCTCGATTACATAAGCATCTATTGATAAAACGAATATTATCATTAAATTTAATTCTCATCTAATACAATGTCCAAGGCTGGAACAGGTTCAAAACCAACTTGCGACCCGAATGGAACTTATGTCAAGTTAGTATTGGCCATATGTGATCCCCACTGTCCTTCAACTGGCCTCAGTCTTTTCAACCGTCCCGTATTACCCGGGACAGTCCCGTTTTTTGACCTGTTGTCTCGTGTCCTGCCGATTCCTATTATAGGACGCGATTTGTCTTATATATATATATTTTTTTTATTGTGTAATATTACATTCTGTGTTATATTTATGGGAAATGGCACATGGGGGCAGGAAGGAGGCTAGAAGTGAAAAAAATTATTAATTAAATAAAAATTTTTTTTTTTTTTAAGCTGATACTAATTGAAATAACCAATAAAGAATTGATATTATTATATAAAATTTTTGTTTCATACATCATTTCCGTACTGAATTATCACAACCTAATTGCTTGCCTCCCTGGTTTTGATCCTGGGTACGTCCTTCCAATGATATAGTGGATCATAGAGCTCATTCACACTATATTTGCAAATATATAAATTAAATTACAATAAAATAATAAATGAATAAAAAATTATAATGATATTAAAAAAAAAATTAAACTTAAATAACGTCTTAAACACAAGCCCCATATTTCGGTAATTCTTTTTAGCTGTGTTGTTTGTGTGTTTAGTTTTATTTTATTGTTTTTTTATACAGGTTACGTTGTTGTATGAATTTGAGAAACTATTTAATAGTATAAAATGAAAAACCCTCACAACACTGCGTTCCATACCGTCGCACTCTACCTAAAAATAAGTATTCACAACCTCAATGATTAATTATTTCTAATTTATTTCTCGTTTTTAATTGTTCTTATAAAATTTTAATCATAATTACACAAGGAAATGGAATATTTGTTCCCATGTATTTATAATGCTTTAAAAAAAGGAAAATAACTCTACTAAATTGAGTGAACATTTCGGCATTTGGCTAACAGAAGTAAGTTTGCAGAAGATTTATAGATTAATTTTTAAAAAATTAATTCAAATCAAACACAGTTGAGACAAAATTATTAATGTTTAAATAAAATAATTTGTATATAATTAAATTCTCAAAGCACTCGTTACTTTTTTGAAAGTCCCACGTTTCGGCCTCAAGGACAATCCTGAATAGAAATTTACCCTACATCGATTTCTTACCCCCTACCCACCTTTTGCAGGCTATTGCCTACTTCAATGAAAATTACCCTATTTGTAACTCTTTACATTAATATTAAAACTTTTAATTTCAATCAATTTACCACTATTATACTTTGTTATCATAACTGTGAAAGCAGTATAAATAATTGGCCGAAACGTTGGACTTTTAAAGACATAAAGTGTGTTTTGATAATTAAATTGTATACTTCTTATTTTATTTAAACAATAACCTATCTCAAAAAAGGGAAAAGATTACATTATAAAATTATTAATTTTTTAATGAATGCAACAATAAGGATATCTTTGTTATGTTTTATAAATTGATTAGTTTTATATAGTTTGAAAAATTATAATTATTATTTTGTCATGATTTGGATTCTTTGACTTTAATAAGTATTTTTTAAAACTCAATAATCTCTTATTTGTGCATAACAATATTAGTTGCTTCTTGTTCAGTTTTACGCGTACCATAATTTTTAATTTACCTTTCGCTTCTTGTGTTGAAGTCACACACTGCTCTCTTGGGATAAAAACTAATTACTGGTCCGAATTAAATAATTTTTTTTTTTGAAGCAGAGATACTTAATTAACATTCAAGTGATTATATAGAATTGAAAACTATTTACCAATCGAGTAATTAATTTTATATATAAATAAAATTAATTTTTACTATAACTTTTATTCCTGTATTTTTCTCAGGGACGTCCATTGTATGAATATTTTCGTATGTAATTACAGCTTTATTTTTTATGTAAGTAATAATAATATGACAGATTTTGATTAATATCCATATAGAATCCTTAGAAAATTTAAAATTATAGAGTCCAGCTGAAAGGATCTGTTATAGTTATATAAATCAATATACAAATCTCAACAATTTAAAAAAAATATATTTATTGCTATTTACATGAAAATACATCTAATACATTTGATGTAAGATCAAAATGTTTATATAAAATGTCAATATTCCTACACTAGAAGGTCTCGAGGCCATCTTCTTTTCAGGCACCTTGAAGGACTGTCAGGAATATAAGAAGAAGCGTGGTTTTGGTAGTTACGGAAATCGAAGTGCAGTTTCCTGTCTTTTCAGTCTTATGGGAGGATTTGAGGTTAGGCGTTTGTCCAGAAGTAGTCCAAGGTAGCGGTTCTGTTCTACAGGGGTGAGATCAACATTATTAAAGGATACTGTAGGACAGTCGGTAGGCTTACGACGAAGGATAAAGGTGATTTGTTGGAATTTATTTTGATTCTTCCATTTTGACACCAATCTTAGAGGTTGTGAGATATGGGATATGACATTGGAGATTGAGATGTAATTACAGGGTTATTATTAATTGCGAGTACACATGTGTCATTGGCTAAGTGGTGAGGATAATGTTAGGATTGGTTAGGATACAGTTAGGTGTATAGACTATATAAAGGATGGAACCGAGGATACTACCTTGAGGAACACCACTGGACTGAGAGAAAAGGGATTAATAGAAATTATTGCAGTTTAATTTGAAAAATCTATCAGCGAGAAAGGAACAAATAATGATAAAGGATGTAGGAAGTGGGAATTCACGGAGTTCGTAAAGCAGCCTTGGATGCCAGACTCGGCCAAAAGCCAAATATCAACAAATAAATAAATTTGTATAATTCTGTGATTAAACAATAAATAAATAAATAAGCAACATGCATAAATTTTAAAGTACATACATACCTAGTGAAATGATTTTTTACCATTTTTTTAATATTAATTTGTGTCTTATATTTATAGACAATGATACTAGTAATCATAGAGCTCATTCAAGCCATAGAAATACATAAATTAAATAACAAAATATAAAATGTAAGAAAAAATAATAATTGTAATAAAAAAATGAATAAATAAATTTAAACTTAAAGCGAAATAACATCTGAGTAACAATGGTTTATTTTTTCTGCATCAATTTTTTATTTATTATTTTTATAGTATCAATCATGAATAATAAGGATAATACTATGTGTGATAACAGTTCCATTCAGATATTATATATTATTCGAGGTTTTAAGGAGGATTTTCCCGTTACTCTGTTATTTCGTCACTCTATCTCTGAAAGAACGCCTTAGGATACTTTACGAGCGCAGGAGCATGAAGATTGGTTTAAGTAAAAAGAAGGAAAAAAAAAAAGGAAATGGTGGAAACCAAATGGATTTGAAACGACATGCTTCAAACGTATAAAAACTGTTACCTGAGAACATTGTGTCAGAAAACGACTTCTACAGAGGAAATGAATACTACTTTTATATACTGCCAACATCAGACCACTTCATGTATCGACAGTATTATCTTTATTATGTATTTTATTAGAGGTTATATATTTTTTAAATAAATGTAATAAATATTAAATTTAAAAATTCTATTAATAAATATCAATTCTTCATTGTAAATTTTAATTTATAATTTAAACTAGTAGACCCAATTTTTCCAGGTTGCTATATTTAGGGATGTAGATAGATTAATTGAATACAATTGAAAGTTTGATATTACATAATATATTTAGTTATTTATACGTTAGATTAATTTCTAGTGGTAGATAACGTTATATAATAAATATATATATAGTGCCACTGTGGTAAGGCACGATGCTATTAACTCCAAGGACCCAGGCTAGGATTCAGCTGGGCAGAAAATTGTTTTCTCTTACACTGCAGCCGTGAGTCAACCCTGTGAGTTCTGGAGCCCTCCTAGTGTCCACCAAGCCTCATAAATTGGGTCACCTTAATTTTGTAAAAATCTGGCGGTCGAGCGTAATCCCGACCTGACCACCTTCTTGCACAACCGTTGGTTTAGGAACAGTACTTCCTTACAAAATACTGCAACCCTAACCTTTTGTTTTTAATAAAAATATATAGTAAAAAATTTAAATAATTCCAACACGACTCCGGCAATCTTTTTGAAGCTTGGAAGTGGTTTAAGGCTCTATACACTACATCATAGGGCCACAAATCGGATCTAATAAATAAAATTAGAACCAGAGGTACAAAATTTTGAAAAGTTTTTCTTTATTTGAAACCAATATTTCGCCCCTTATAACGGCATTAAACCTAATTAACCTAGTTAATGCAAGTTTGCTATTCAGCTTTCTAACAGTTGTACTAACGTAACGTAGACTTGGACCAAATGTAAACGAGTTATCAGTTACCAATCTTCCCTCTACGCCATAAATCCTGATGAAGACCTGAAACTCAGGTCGAAACGTGGGCATAAAATAAATAAATATGGTTTTGTTTATTTATGTTGCTCTTTGCTGACCACACCCCCCGACAAACTTCTTCAAGTAAAGGAGTTATGAACGATTATATGAACAATGGACACGAGGGGAACAAAAAACTTCCAAATAGATCAAAGTGAAAAATTTCTTATTTTTAATTTCTTCAAAAAATGGTATTTAAGGGTTTTAAACGACGCTAAAAACAAATAACATTTCTCTCCCCTCCCTCCAAAAAAATAAGAATAAAATAAATAAATAAAATTGTCAACCAACTTTACTCCAAGCTTCATGTTTTTATAATATTTTTGTATTATAAATAATTTAATAGAATCAGTAAAAAAAAATTTTTTATCCTTCAGAAAGAGGCAAATCCAATGTTTTAAATTTTCTAAACCTCTTTATTTTTCAAATATATACAAATACAAAATATATGGTACATAATAAAATATATAATACATTTTACAAAATATCTTGTTTTCCTTATGGCATTACAAGATGAATGTATTTGGTTGGGAGCGCGGTGCCCACAGGGTAAAGCGCGTGGGTACTAACTCCAAGGACCCGCGTTTGAATCCAATGGTTTATAATAACCACGAAAAAAATATATACTTTCTGTAATACGCACTAAAAATACTTCATTTTGTTAATAACTACTTTTTTTATTGGAAAAATAGGAATAGTCTGTAACCTTCCAGGGAAAATCCTGAACATTTTGTAAAAAGTCAGATCAAAATCAGATGAACGGTAGAGCGGAGCTTTATGTACAGTGAAATATTGATTTCTATATATTTTATATATATTTTTTAATAAATAGTTCTACTGCTATGATTGTTTTGTTGCAATCTATTGATGATTTTTGTAAGTTTGCTTAATTGACGGTTGTTGCAGATCACTGGAGAGCAGAGATATGAAGGAGTAAAGCTGGCGGAATAATGTATTAGAAGAATTGATATAAAAACTAATATATGTATATAAGAAAGAAAAAAAAAATTTTTTGTTAAGAAATAAAACTTTATTTAAGTGTATCGATGATTATTATTTGAAAAATGAAAAATGTTAATGTACTGTAGTTTATATATGTCCAATTATGGATGGATTGGTACGTTGTGGGAGCTATATATATATATTTTTAATTTTTTATTTATTTAATGTAATTTACAACTGTACAATAAGTTGTTTCATATACACTTGAAAATCTTGGGAAGGAACCACCCATTGGTGGTACGTCAAGCATTAATTTAAATTAGAAGGTCCCGTGGCCATCTTCTTTTCAGACGCCTCGGAGAATTATCAGGAATTGTTAAGGATGA
Organism: Halyomorpha halys; assembly: GCF_000696795.3. Classification (NCBI taxonomy): domain Eukaryota; kingdom Metazoa; phylum Arthropoda; class Insecta; order Hemiptera; family Pentatomidae; genus Halyomorpha; species Halyomorpha halys. The sequence continues at coordinate 830,710 of NW_027111562.1, forward strand.
GAGATTAAGAATTAATGGGTTAGGATGGTTAAGGAGTTTGGAATGAAAAGACGCATATCTGTTTCGGGCCAAATCTGCAACCAATGGAATATTGAGGTCTTTGTGAATGAGTTTATTTGTAACGTAATAAGGAGCATCAAGGATTTTACGTAGGATTGCAAGGATTGGATGCGGAAGGAATTTGATGGTATGGTAGAGCCACTGAGCTCAATTCCATATGTCCAAATTGGTCTGATTATCACTTTAAAAAATGAATCAATGGATATTCATATCAAATATATAGTGTGTGTTAAATCTATAGTATAAGTTAGAACAATTGATGGTATCATGTGATTGTTCTCTGTGTGTAAACGTTATGAAATCTCAGTTTTTTGTTCCCAGATAAGCAATGGGGATAAAAAAGCATTTTAAATGGTAATATAAAATTGAGCTGCGTTAATGGTAGGATTGTGTAAACCGAGGATAACCTTGTACAACCACATAGGTGTTTACTGTTCACTGAACTGAGGCGATAGAAGTGGGGGTGGACTGGTGGGGCAAGAAGTCTCCCTATTCGACGATAGTCCACGCCTTACTTCAAGCCACACCCATTTTCCTACCCCTCGCTACTCGATTGGACACCGCTTCCCCTACCACCTCCCGTTAATGGTCACCCAGTAGGAGTCGCATGCTTCTCAGCTCTCTGGAGTGTGCACTCCTTGCCTCTAATCTTATCCGAGACATATTAGCTCCCTACTGCTTAAACTCATTATCCTATTCGGACTTGAACTTTTTTCCCATTAAAATTATTCTTTTATTTCAAAGGACGGACACGACCCAGTTTTATTTCGTTTTGCGTGATCACATATTCAAAGTAGCCAGGGTTTTATTAAGCAGACTTACGACTTCATGTCACAAACGACCCTCATAAAAAGGAAAGTTAATTAATTTCTAATAAGAGGACTATTATAAACCTTTAAATAACAAAGAAAATGAGATTTGAAAAATGCTATGATATATATTATAGATATAAAAATTATATTACCTATAGAAACCTCTTCAAATATACTCGTTAGTTACGCATTTATTAGGATTTAAAAAAAAAAAAATACATTTTACAGTATCGATATAAACATATAACACGATATGTGACAGTAAATTTATTTTAATTATTTTTTACAAACATTAATTACTTTGGAAGTAGAATGTAGGAAGATAGTTCGGGTGGTGGTCAATAAAGGTATCAAAATAGTAAAAGAAAACTATTTATTGTTAACCAACGGTTCGGCCCACTTTGTAGGGCTTCGTCAGGGCTGTCGTATTGAAACAGAGATGTTAGTTAATTATTAATTAGTTATAAGTATCTAAAAAAGGAAGATGATCCGATTGCATTCAAAAAAGCAATACTAACCAAACAACTGAAGAACAGTATTCTAATGGAACCAAATTCGATATTGAGGTGTAGATAGTTGACCGTAGATTACTGATTGCAGAAGATGGTTCGGGTGTGCGGTCAGCAAAGAACAACATAAATAAACAAAAATAATATTTATTTATGCCGACGTTTCGACCTGAGTTTCAGGTCTTCAAGTGGAGATGGTTGGCTAAAACTCAACTAAAAAAGTTGAGTTTTGGGTGCAGTAGGTTTGGGTGTTCTCCGGCTTTCATTATATATCAATAATATCCTGACATTTTAATTTTATTTAAGGGTACAATTATATTTTTATTTATTTTCCTCTTCTTTTTATTTTGCCACACCCTTGGTGTCTCCTAAGCATCAAGCCAGAGCTACCAAGATTTCTTCTTGCCTTGTCCCTGGCTTGGTTATATTTTTTTTTGTAATATAAGGAAATCCACAGCAATGTTTGCCCATGCATACTGACTAATATTTGATATTTGTAAGATCTCTGTTAAGTCGGGCGATCTTTTTTCTCTTGCCTCACTTTTAATTTACATTTTTGGTCCTTTACGATTTTCATCAAGTATTCTCCCAACTGTATAAGGTTGCTAAATACAAAGCATACTTACTACTAGTTAGAATTTTTTAAAAATAATTATAATATATTGACATATTACAGTAAATACAGATATATAAGAATAATACATATGAATAACTAATAATATAACTAATATGAAAATGGTGAATGAATAATAATCTTCCGTGTTTCAACTGTATTAGTTATTACTAGGGATAGGATTTTTATGTTTTCACATATTTTTACCTGACCATGATATCTGCGATTCCTTAATAACTAAAGATGTTTCAAGACATTTCTTGCCAAAAGAAGCCATTTTTATTTTACATATTTGGCTTTTTTTTTTTTACATATTTTGTGAAATATTTGTTATTTTTAACATATTTTTAGGTATTCTGTCCTGAATCATATATTTTCTTAAATTATTTGTTTAATTTTAAATATATTTTTCGTAGCAACTACATAAAATTCAAAAAAACGCAAGATACTTAAAGATGAAATTTATTATTTATCATAAGTAGTGCGTAAAAATTCTAAAATTTGTGTAAAAATCATAATCAATTAAAAAGAGGAAGGGTCTTATCCATGTGGCATTTTTCTATAATTTGTTTGTTTACTCTTCAATCCATTTCTCTTTCTTTCTTTCCTCCTCAGATTCCACAGGTACTAAACTAACAAGTACTAAATACTATGTATTTAGATTTGTGCCGAGCATTTGTCTGGGCAGACATTCCTATCTACAAAATTAGCAATCCGGACTTAAAAACCTAAAAGTTTTTTTTTCTTTTTAATAAGGATTATTCATTATTTTCCTTTATAATTTGTTTATAATTCATTCTGAGTAATTATTAATCAATTAGATTAATTACAATTACTAGTTAATGTCTTGTTATTGATTACGTCGGCATAAATAAATATTATTTTTGTTTAACAGGTATGTTTTCTCTAAGTTCATTTTTTTGTACATATTTTAACAAAATTTCTTTAAAATATTATTCATATAATATATAATAAATACATATTTAAGTAACTTTTTTAAGTTATAAAGTTACTAATTAATTAGTAATTTATATTGTTGAATAATACAAAATTTATAAATACATATTGACATATTTTTTAAATATTTGACAATTTATTAGCACATATTTATGTACATATTTTGGATTTTTTAGCACATAAAAATCCTATCCCTAGTTATTACAAATACAAGAACGTTTCGGGGTTATCCCCCGTCTTCAGGTTGCTAGAAACAAATGCTCAAAATTAACAAATTCTTACAACATATTTTATATTATTTTGTGCCAGTGCTGTAGTATTGATGTTTTTTTACGTTTTTACAATTATTCCTATGTTGTTCAACTCTTGTTTTTAATTTTTTAGAGGTTTCCCCAATGTATACATCTTTACAATTCTGGCAATTAATATTGTAAATAACATTTAGTCTATCTTTATAGTCAATTTTGTCTTTCATATTATTTAGAAAACTACCCAATCTATTATTATTATGTAAGCCAAACTTTAGGTGATGATGGTCGTATTCTATAAATTTCTTTTTAATTTGATTGGTTAATCATGGAATATAGATTAATTTAAGATAATGATGATTATCAATCTTAACCACTTCTTTTTCCTTTTCGTTCTGTTAGCTATCCTTGTCTGTTTTATTATTTTGTATATTTTTATTTTCATAAAAATCCGTGATAATACTTTGATTAGGTTTTTTTTAAAAATTACTCATACTTTTGCTATTTATAATAATCTAGTCATTATTATATTGTTCTCAGTAGTTTTCTCTATATAACTAACATTAACCTTTTTTATGGGGTTGTAAATACTTACATACCATAATTTATTAATTAATTTATTTATTTTAGCATTTTCGTTCTTTAATTTTTTTTTTGTTTCTGTAATTTATTTTTTATTCTTTTTTTCCTTATTCATCTCCTTTTTTTACCCATTATTTATCTATATATCCAAATATGTTTTCTCCCTTAACCCAATACATCTTTCCTTCTTTTACCACTTTAATAAACATAGAATAAAATTAAAATATAAAATATGAATAGTAAAAAATTCAAATAAAATAACTATACATATACTAAACTATAAAGATAATATGGTCTCAAGTATTATACGATAAATATGTTATTAAAAAAAAAATCCAACAATTATCTGCAAGGAATTAATCATATACAGATAAAAAACATAAAATTTAAAAAAAATAATAAAATATTTTTATAAAATATTACTGTTTATATCAATTGTGATTCTATATATAAAAAAGTAATAAATAGATACAAAAAATTAAATCTGTAGCACTACAACCCATGAAGGGTTAGGAGTGCAGTACTGGTACTAGACTAATGGTTGTGCAAGGAGGTGATTTTGTCAGAATCACGCTCGACCGCCAGATTTTTATCCCATTAAGGTACCCACTTTATATAATGAGAAACCAAGATTTGAAAATAAAATTGACCTGATATAATATTATGTTGGATCTATAGGTAGGTTTGTCACTTGCCGCAAATCAAAGACTACCACAATTGCTTGATTAACAACAGAAGCGACGAACTTCGGTATACATAGTATTGTGTGTTCTTATCTCTTCTGTTGGCTATTATATTCGATTTACTCTATTTTCATTATAAAAAGGAATAAAATAAAGATAGGTGAATTGTAAATATGAGTAAAGATAAAGGTAGATTACTAAAATCCATAGAAATAGTACAACATAACCTATAAATGTAACCTTCCTTTATGTATATTTGTGCTATATTAAATAAAAAGTAAATTCCTAAATTATAATATTTCAAACTTTTTTGAGACAAGGTAATTATTTATTAAATAAATCAAAAATTAGTATCCAATTCTGTCTCAACACTTTATTTTTCACTAGTCCAACGTTTCAGCCATTCTAGCCATCTTCAATACAAACTCTTCCTCACATTAATTTAAATTTATTTTGCAGGGTATTCTGCCCAGGTCATTTTCTTTATTATAAGTTCAAAACCTATTTATTTAAAATTCAAAAACATTAGCATTTAATTTTCCTCTATAAGATTATCAACAATTAAATACACCACCATATAACAAACCATTTATAACCTCCCACTCACACAGGTCCCAGTCTCACAGACCCAGAATAGCCTGCAAAATAAATTTAAATTAATGTGAGGAAGAGTTTGTATTGAAGATGTCCTTGAAGATGGCTAGAATGGCCGAAACGTTGGACTAGTGAAAAATAAAGTGTTGAGACAGAATTAGATACTAATTTTTGATTTATTTAATAGAAAAATTCCTAAAGTTAATTAACAAGATTAGAAACAATCTATTTACACAAGATCAATATAATTTTTAAATATACAATCTTAAACAAGAATTAATTATTGAATCTAAAGATTAGGGAAATTATTTAATGAATCAAAACACGGAGAACACAAATACTCACATGTTGCAGTTTCAAAATAATGCAATCAGAAAACAAACCCGTTGGTGCAACATAATCTCCATTTGATTTGTGCAGAGAAATCCTAATGCCTGGTAAATTCAGACCAGCTTGTACCAGCCAATCCAAATAACTCATCTATTGGCTTACACATGCTCGAATTTTGCCATTTTGTTTTTTTTTAGTTTAGTATATACGAAATTTGTAAAAATAAATATTACTTATTAAATAAATCAAAAATTAGTATCCAATTCTGTCTCAACACTTTATTTTTCACTAGTCCAACGTTTCGGCCAT
>NW_027111562.1:836861-839501 GCF_000696795.3 Halyomorpha halys
GACCTGGGCAGAATAGCCTGCAATAGAAATTGTAAATTAATGTGAGGAAGAGTTTGTATTGAAGATGTCCTTGAAGATGGCTAGAATGGCCGAAACGTTGGACTAGAGAAAAATAAAGTGTTGAGACAGAACTGGATACTAATTTTTGATTTATTTAATAAATAATTACCTTGTCTCAAAAAATTTTGAAATAATATAATTAAAATAAATATTACTTTTTAGTTACAAATGTCTCTAATAAGAATTTAGTTTTATAAAATTTTTAATTATAGAATATCGATCACCTTTGAGAAGGAAATAAAGCTTTTTAATCCAATATTGGATGCTAATTTATATCAACTGACATTTGGAAAATCAATAAATAAAATAGAAAATATGAATTAATAAATAAAGAAAATAAAAGATGTTGAAATGTAAACATGAGCAAACAAGATGGTAGTTTACTAAAATTCATATAAATATTATTATATAACCTATAAATGCAACCTTCGTTCTAGAATTTTTATCAGAAACTTTTTAATTAAATTATCTTGACATATAATGTCTTTAACATACAAAACACAGTAAACTATAAAACTGACACTAAACACTTAAACACACATTACGCAGATATTATAAATAGACTTAAAATAAAAATCAGATGAAATAAACAGGTTTATGTGAAAAATAAAAAATCACTTATTTATAATAAATACAAAACAGGGAGGTAGTAAGAAATGTAGAATGATGGCTGTGCCAGAGAGAAGTGAAGATGCATAAATGGTTGACATGATTTCCCATATGAAATCATGAGGTGATTTTTATTGTACAAATTAAAATATTTAAGGATGAAGATTGGTGTTATATAGGTTTTATTATTGTTATAGGTTTTTATAGTGCATGAATATGGGACAGTGGTCCCAAAACGTTGTACAATGTCATAAATAAATAAATAATAAATTATTTCAAATGATGGAAGTGATTAACCTCAAAAAATTTTAAAAGAATATAACTTTAAAATATAGAATCTTAAACAAGAGTTAATTATTGAATCACAGTTCTAAAACAATGCAAACTGAAAACATAGACAACTTCAAGAGAACTTATGCCAATCAACCCAAATAACCGATCTACACACTTGTGCTTGCGCAAATTAGCCATAATTTGGTAAACGAGTAGAGGTACCTTTAAAATATAATTATATCGAAAAAGTGATAGGTTATTGTGTTTATTCAAAATATCTAAAACCACTGATCAATGCCAAATGTCTAGGAATATAAAATAGTTCGTGACGAATCGATTTCTGCCGTTACATTATTAAGATCAGAATGATGGAGAACTGTTCTAGAATGAATGACATATAAAAACTTTTCTTTCTGACCAATGGACGCTAGATTCGCGTAAATTGAGCTGTCAAAATATCTCGCCCGCAATATCTATTATTAATCAGATTTTGTTGATATCTTGAAAAGTTCGCCTCAATAAACACATCATAGCTGTTGGAACGCTTAGGCCAAATGCAATATGCATGCTGTGAAATGGGTGACAGAAATCTCTATTGTCATAGTGTATTAATGGGTTTGAGCCAGGTTAATAGAGACTCGGCCTGTGCCGCGATAGGCAAACATACGGGACAGCTCCTGAATTATTCTCAGTCGTCTAACTCCTCTGACTATGACACTCTCACACGAGGGTTATTTACCAAAAAAAAGTCTGTAAACAGGATCACATATGGCGTGAGGTGTGATGGATGCCACTCGGAACGGACACCGAGCCCTTGTAAATATTCCATAGAGCGATAACTATTTACTATTGGACATGTTCCCAAAAAGTGGCGATATGTTTAGTTAATGCTATTAGAAGAAGTTGGAAGTACATATCGCAGTCCGGTAAAAAACCGGAGTACTCCGTGTCGGGAAAAAATCGACCATGCATCATGTATAGTCTTTTCCGAAACATTTTATGAATATTTAATTGCTCGACAATACTGTGCAATTGCTTATATAAAACATTTTCCTTTAAAAAAATCTTAAGTCTCAAACTCATAAAGCTTAGTAAGATCATGAGCGTATTTTCGATTGAATCGCTCATGAACTAAAAGCTTTTCAAGAGAGAGAGAAATACTTTATTTATTAATCTATGCTGCCTAAATACATTGCTATGTCACACAGCATACTTATCAATCCGTAATCGGACATATATACATTACACATACATGGTATAATCATTAAAAAAAAAGATATACAATAATAGCATATAATAAACAATTTTTTTTCACCCTTACAGTTTCCTTTTACAATCCATTTCGGTCAGTACAACCAATACAAATGTTTCATTCATTCCTATTTTTCTTTATCATTTCTGCTCAATTATTCAATTCACCCGATCAACAAATTCGCTCTTTGGAATTCACCTCCTAGATCCTCTTCAGTGACCGGCTAAAAAAATTCGATATTAGACGGTAATGTGAGATCATACCATCATTCCATAGTCACAGCAGTAGATCAGTTTACCAAGAACAAACAACTAGATACATTTTACGAGAATAAGAATAACACATAGATTAAAAGGAAAATATAATAAAAAAAACCGGTTACAGAAAACACTTGAATGGATAAATAAGTTTAAAAAAAAAACATAGTATTAATAAAATAAAATAAT
>NW_027111562.1:839551-846564 GCF_000696795.3 Halyomorpha halys
GAATGGATAAATAAGTTTAAAAAAAAAACATAGTATTAATAAAATAAAATAATTTAATGAATAAATACGTTAAAACACACAAATAGAGAGGTCAACATATTAAAATAAATAAATAAAACAAAGAATAATCTCCGAGCTAATTCCCATGCAGGTGATGGTGTATGATCCCCAGGGAGTCCAAAATAATATTTTCCGCCAATAAGACCAAAAAGAGCCATTAAAATTTTACAATTGAAGAATGTTGCCGATTTGGCCAGAACCAGATACCATTCCTTCCATGATAAACCTCCCAACCACCCAAATTGTTTCTAACCTGGCTTCTCCTTCATTACCTAACAATCCTCCTAGGCGTCTGAAAAGAAAACGGTCTCGAGATCTTCTTCTCTAGAAATGTTATTTGAGTTCTATCAATGGGTAGATTCTCCACATGTTTGTATCATGTCACTATGTCACCTACAGCAAATTTACTTGTTGTATATATTTTTATACAGTTGTAAATAACAATAAATAAATCAATTAATGGACGCAAGGGCGTAACTAGAATCAAAACTAGGAGAAAATGAGCAATGAGTAGTTGTGTTTGTTACATTTCAGCATGGAAAAGGCGAATGAAACTAAATTTTTTAGATAATTATAGCAATTAAATTACTGCTGTCTGGGGTAAAGCCAGAGTATACAGTTATTGATAATTATAAAACTGGTACATATGTTTAATGAGTGGACTGTATATTGTGACAAACGACTAACCTGGATTCCTCACACAAAACTGAAAAGACAGGAAACTGCACGCAGATTACAGCACTTACTAGACAAACGGTCTAAAATTCCTATCCATTAGAAAAGACTGATCTACAGGGATAATAAACCCCATCTGGACATATGGAGTTGAGCTTTAGGGCTCCACTAAACCTTCGAATTCCTCTCGTATCCAATCCTTACAATCTAAAATCTTTCGTAAAATCCTCAATGCTCCTTATTTTTTTACTAATAAAACCATCCATAAAGACCTAAATGTTCCTCATTATATTATTCCTAGCATTATAAAATTCATAACCACCCAAACCCACTAGTTTCTAATCTTGCTTCCTCTTCCATTCCTGGCGATCGTCGGAGGTGCCTGAAAAGAAGATGGCCTCGTGACCTTATATTGTGAAATGTTTTAGAGTTCTACTACTGGGTAGTTTCTCTACATGCTATATCATATCATTATGATCTTACTTCAAATTTGCTTGTTGTATTTTATATACAGTTGTAAATGACAATAAATAAATAAATAATAAAAAACATTATTGAAATTTACATAGGTTGGACTATAGACTAATAAATATACATTAAACTGTTAAGCTATTACATACGATGATTTCATTTCTTCTTACTGTCGTTAGATAATTATTGGATCATGGTGCTGGTACTAAGTTCGCTAAACCATTCTTTTCTCCGCCTCCTGAAAGGCCAGCAGATCCTCGATCTCTTCTACTCTATTTGGCTGATGAAGAGTGGAAGCGTAGGAAAATTCCATTAACCTTTGAGAGTGAAGATAGCGGATCTCTTTGCTTCTCTAGTTTTCAAAGCAATAGCCGTTGGTCAACTCGGCCAACAGGTAGCAGCGCATAAGATACCAGTGCCTTATATATTATATATATGATTGAATTTGTTCAGGGAGGAGGGGTTCTCTGACCAACTTTATTAGTTATTAAAATTATTTACTTGAAGATAATATTAATATTTTTTTAAAAATAATTATGGGCAAGAAAATAAATTTAATTTTTATTATGTAATAGACGAGACAGAAGAATTGGTGATGGCAGCGCATGCGCGGGAGGTATCAGGTATGAGGAGGGAGAGAAAAATCATATGTTCTGTCGTCGGTTGTTTTTTATTGGATGGACATTGATGTAAAGTCTAGTGTATTGTTTGGTTTCTCTGTGAGCTGAGTTTAAAAACTGTGTATTGAGAAGTGATCTTTCTCTCTCTCTGCCACGACCAGCTGAGTGCAAGTACGTACGCGTTATTGTTCACCTTTGGACATAGATAACAATTGTATGTATTTTAATTGTAGGTTAGATTATAAGTTAGTAATAAGTACACAGATATATATTTAGGGATAGGGTAGATATAATTAGAATAAGATAGGATTGGGCCTTTCTTAGCTAAGATTGTTCTTTTTAATTTACAATTAGTTTAAGTAAATCTGTATTTCAATAAACATTAAAAAAACATGTTTCTTGTTGTGGACATGTGAGTTAAAACAATATTAATTAACCTTGCAATTTGAATACATTACAATTAAATTAATAAATTTAAAAATATTTTAAGGCTTCTCATACAGTTAATTATACATTTCATTAAGAATCATTTGGTATAATATTTATTGAAGATAATTAATTCTATCTGCCACGAATTAAAGGCATTAAGCATTAATTCAAATATTCATTCATACAATGTATACAGAAATAGAACAACTAAAGAAAAAAAATTAAAATATTAATAATAAAAAAATATATAAATAAAAGAAAGAAATGTCATAATTTGTATAAATGAAAATATGAATTTATATAAAAAATATTATAAAACGAAATTGATCAAATAATAAAAACAAAACAAAAAAATATATGTACAAGATAAAGAATATTAAATTTAAGTAACAATATAATAAATAAACAGTTGCACCTATATAAATTACAGTAAGTGGAAGACAAAACTGGGCTCCAAAAGATCCCAGCGCTTTTCTCCCAGCCGTATCACTGGTATTGAGACCAGTGGAGACAGTGAGAGCACAAGAGCTGCATACACTCATGACGAGTGGAGAAGCTGGTCATTGCCAGAACTCTAACAGCAATTCACAAAACGTCTAGGCAAAAATGGCAGGCCAAGTGGCCTCTCCGAGTAAATTAAAAGAAATAAAACGATCAGTAAAACCATGGTCAACATCCTACCGCAACAGCCGTAGGGAGGAAGTTGCTCTAACCCGCTTGAGAAAAGGTCATACTCTCCTTACGCACTGTCACTTGATCAGAAAACTGCCACCTCCAACGCGCAAATATTGTCAGTCCATTCTTACGATTAGACATATTTTTGAAGATTGTACTCACTCACTATTTGACAACAATAAACAGGATAGAATTGACCCAAAATTTATCAGAAGCTCTCACAGATGAGGAAGCTAAAATTACATTAGTGTTTGAAGTTTTAAAAGCACATCGCCTTCTTTATAAATTATAACTCGTCTTTGATTTTGATTTTTTTTTTTACTTTAATTATTTATTTATTTATATTTTTATTTTTTTTTTTTTTACTTTTATCATGTCATAGGCGTTGATGACCAGAGAGTTTTACGCCTTTAAGCAACAATCAATAACAACAACAAAACTTCTAGGGGCCAATGCCGTTTCTACTTTCAGGGAGGATTACAGGGATGTTTGTGACTGAGTAGGGATTGTTACAAGGTATTAGGATGTTGAATAGTTGGATGGTTCAGATGGAAGTTGAAAAATCTGAATGGAACAAAAAGACGTCAACGTAATATTGATCATTGACTATTGTTCGAAGGACTGAAGATTCGAAGATTGAAAGGACTGGATTTGAGAATATTGAGGTTGTTCTAATAATTTGGTTGAATCATTAAAATTGTCAAGGATTCTATAATCATTTATTTATTTCTCCATATTAAAACTTGAATGAATTCATGGCAATATTTTTTTAATCTCTCTTACACGCTATGGATAGATTTATTATACATTGAAGGCGGTATGAAAGAATGTATTTTTTCCCTAATTAAAAAGTTTCCATAATTTTGTTTTTATTTTTGAAAAATAAAACTTGCTAATGACTAAAAGAATTAGATGGTACAATCAGGAAAGATAAGACTAAGCCGCTGGTACTGGAGCTGCATACAATGCCCGGAAGATGGCAGTTAGATAGCTCTCACCACCATTAAAGCGGGCATTGTCTACAACTGTTATAATTATGAATACATAAGGCAGTGGCAGTGCAAAGTGGGGGGGCGGAGAGAAGGAATTAATTTATGTAAAACATTGGGAGGGGTTGCAGGCAGGTGCCCCTTGATAGATTGTGCGTGTTCCTCACCACCCATCTGCAAAAGGTATTGTTAAGTCGCACTTGAACAGAAATGTAAAAATATTGGAAGAAGGTAGTTGAACGTAAGAAGTAGATTGTAGGAAGATAGTCCAGGTGGCCAACGTCAGTGCTGTCTTGATTGAAAGATGGACGGCAACTGAAAATAGTAGAACAAATTAATTATTGTTAACCTACGTTTCGTTCCATATTGCAAGGTTTTGTCAGGGCCCTCGTGATAAACTGAGTTGTTATCCTTATTTCAATCAAGACAGATCTGACGAAGCCTTGAAAAGTGGAGTGAAACGTTGGTTAACAGATATAGTTTTTTTTTTATACTATTTTGGTACCTTTGTTGACCGCCACCCGTTCTATATTTAGATTTTCCAAAAAAAAAAAAAATATTGGTGTTTTTACATGGAAAGTTTAGATTTGCACTTCCTTATTTTTGAGGAACATGAATTTAGGGTTAATATATATTTTTCTTTTCTTGGTTGGCTCAACAGATCCTGTAGATTTTAGGCCACCATTTCTTTTGCTACACCCTTCCTGGTCAGTTCTGACATACCGGTGGCAGGGGTATCTAGAGGGTATAACTCTTTTCTAACACCATGGTGAGGGGTCAAGTTTTTATTTCGGGGGATCACCACAGAAATAAAAATCGACTACTCAGGCCGGACTCGAACCAGCGCCACTGCGGTTCCCAGGTTTCAAAGACCTACGCCTCTACTACCAGAGCTACAGACAACCCTTCATCTAGCCTGCCTGTCTCAGGCTATTGCTTTCCAGTTTGCAACATACAGCTCTTTCGCATCTTTGTTGATTTATTCATCCAATTTGGTGATTTGCGAATCTTGAACGTCTCAGGCTCTTTCTAGTCATATTGCTCCTTCTCTTTGATTTTCCTTCAGATTTGTCACCCAAATTTTCAATTCACCAAAAAGCTCAACTATTAATCTTTTTTTCTGTTTTTTTAACTATTTCTGTTAAACAGAAGAAAAAAAAGACAATTTAAGAAAAAAATAATTCATATAAATATAGATGAATAAGGAACTAATAATAATACTGTCATGTGTTATAAAATTTTAACTGAAGAACTAGAGTGATACATAGAACAATACTTATTATGTTACCATAAGTATTGTATAATTTTTTACTCTCATTGTATACTTATTCTAATTTTCTTGTCACTACATTCATTATATTCATTTAGCATTATCAAAGCCCAGGCAAAGTGGGGCGAAACGTTGGTTAACATTAATTTATTTTGTACTAATGAGATGCATAAAAAAATGACCATTTTTTCAAATTTCAAAGGAGTGTAAATATTTTAATCCTATTTAACACTTACCAATGCTTAATAATCCCTTTCAGCATTATCTAAGATGGTTTAGTCCAATTCCACTTCTACAAAAAAAGCCTCAGTTTAGTTATTTGTTTCGAAGAAGAAACATAACAGTGTCCTACGTAATTCTCGTAACTTTAAGGCATTACTTGAAAAAAATTTCACAGCCGCTGAAGCAACTCGTAAAATTATTAAATATGAAGGTGAAGGTGTCCTTGACCAGTGCACTATGCGGTGTTGGTTTGAAGTATTTAGCAATGGTGGACGACATTGCAAAGGAAGAAGTGCTCCGGGCGACTATTAATGGATAATGATGAGGTCCTGTAGGAAGTTGAAGAGTCAAATCCGTCCACAAGTACTCGCGAACTTGCCAGGGAGTGTGGTGAGTCGAAAGATACTGTCAGTCGCCATCTAATCTCCATGTGAAGGTGAAATAGAGCAGTAGACTGGTCCCTTACGAACGCAATAAGCTAAGAGGTTAGAAATTTGTGAAAAAAAGTTTTAAAGAATTTCATGGGTTAGAACTCTTGCCTCATCCACCATATAGTCCAGACCTACCAGCGTGGGATTATTACTTGTTTTGATTCATGGCCCATATCCTACAAAGAAAGAAAATTTATAATTTTGCAGATGTTGAAAATGCGGTTCAAGTGTTATTTGACAGCCATCTCATATAATGGTATCAGCGTGGGATCAATCAATTGGCTTATGACTGTAGATAACAATGGACTATACTTCAAGTGTTATTTGTATTTTATATTAAAGAAAACCGATCTAGCCCGAACCCGATATTATTCCTTCCATTATAAACTCCCTAACCACCCAAACCCACTAGTTTCTAACCTTGCTTCCTCTTCCATTGCTGGCAATCCTCCGATGGCCTGATGGCGTCGTGACCTTATATTAGGGATATTCATGATCTATGTTAAAGCGTGTTGAATGGAAAAACTCGTGTTAAATCGAAAAAAATGGCCTTCTTTTGCCGTGGTAAAACGAAATAACATTTAACATGGCTGAGAGTCTGTTACTTGGTCAGTTAAATCGAGAATGACGTCACACAATAGACCAGTTGAGATCGCCGCCATATTAGTTGTTGTGACTTTCAATACAGTTGTCAATTAGCTCATCTTCATTCTCTTCTTCACAAGTTTGAAGATCAATAAGACATTCATAAGCTAAACTTTCACACAAATTCCACTTTTCACTCATACAATAAATACTAAAAAAGTGGGTTATTGATATAATAACAACTTTTATTAGATATCATTTTTCTTAGAACATAATAATTTTATTCAAAGATGCACAATAAAATATTGAAAATTAGTAACAACCTAAACTCAAAAACTTCCAATAAAGTAGTCAATTAGCTCATCTTCATTCTCTTCCTCACAAGTTTGAAGATCAATAAGACACTCATAAGCTAAACTTTCGCACAAATTTCACTTTTCACTCACTCAAGGCTTGTTATAATAAATTGCTTAAATCAAAACTGAAACTTAAATCAAATTCTAGGTTAACAATAACATGAGGGTCTGGAAGGAAGGTTATAAACATAAAGGCTTATACAACAAGTTGCTGAGAAAATCCGCTAGGG
>NW_027111562.1:846794-853863 GCF_000696795.3 Halyomorpha halys
ATAACATTTAACATGGTAAAACATATAACATTTAACACTACATCATGAATACCCCTATTGTAAAATGTTTTTAGAGTTCTACAACTGGATAGGTTTCTCTACATTCTATATCATATCATTATCATTATGTCATTATGATCAAATTTACTTGTATTTTTTATACAGTTGTAAATATCAATAAATAAATAAATTAAAAAAAATATTAAAGATATAATAATACAAATATTTAGTTGGAAAACGGTAATTTTTTGTATTATACACCCCATTATAATGTAACTTTAATGACCGCCACCCGGACTGTCTTCGAATAATCAATTTAATACGGTCAACTATCCGAATAATTATTCGAATAATAAAATAATTTCGATCAGATGTAAGGATTAAATGCATTCAAAATTTAGTGAGAGGGCATACAGTAAGTAGAAAGTTGAATAGATCGGCAGGAGGTTCAGAGACCTGTGAAATGAGCTGAATTCTGTCGTGCGCTATCTCGGGATAGTGATCGGAGATCCAATCTATGGTAACCAATATTAATGTAATCTCCAACTTAGGCACCATTTGCCAGGGAAAAGTCTTCCATTGCTTTTTGAATTCGTTACCGACTTTAATTAAATAAAAAAAATTCGACTTACTAGCTAAATTTCTACATAAAACCGAAATGTTGCACAGTGTTTTGATATTTATGCTTGTTGAAACAACATTAAAGAAAAAGGGTTATAATTTTATTTGTTTAGTTAATTTGTAAAATCGATTTATTTTAATTTTATAAGACATTTGATTACTAAAAACATGTGATTGTAAAATAAAAAGCAGGACGAACGTTTTGGCGTGAAGAGACAGTCTCTGTAATAATTAGATAATAAACATTGTATCAATTATATAATAAATCAAATAGTATTCTTCTTAACTCTAACACTCTTTATTACATCAATAGTCCAACGTTTCGGCCAATTCGACCATCCTCAAGGACAATATAAAAATTTAACAGCTTATTATGTATTCTTTTGTAACAATTTTAACAACAACATTATTATTATTAATATACCATAGCTTAAATATAAATTCACACCTCACATCAAAATTTAAAAATTGTTTTACAGACTATTTTGCCTAGGTTATCAATTACAAGCCAAAATAAATCTATGAAATAGTCAATTAATAGAAAATCATACTAATTATTAATAAGCTCATGACTAGTTACCTAATTTTTTAAAATTCATTAATTTAAAAAAATTAATTTTAGATTGAAACTACACTATCCCCTATTAGATAAACAAACTATTTATAACCTTCCACACACTCAGGTCAGGCATATTATTATTTTAATTCAAATTGCATTTTGGTCCTAATTTTTATTTATTCCAATTATTAAAATGCATATTAAAATTAATTGTAAATAGTAAAAAAAAAATGTTCCCATAGTTTTCATAAACTATTTATTTTACTTAAAATCTCTGCATAATGTTGGTTTAAATTCCTTATTCCTGTTTTAAAATTTACTGTATAATTGATGTTCTCTGATATATAAATTGGCTCAAGTATGTTTTTTTTTTAAACATATTGATTGTTTAATTTATGTGAAATTATGGTGTTATAAAAATCAAAAATGTGTTGGTTTTTACCTGCATGCTGCACTAGTACCATTTTATTTGGATCCATCTCTTATTTCTTGTATCGTTTCTGTGTTGATATATTCTATCCCCCAACAATTCCTCTGACATTTAAACATGGAATTTTATATCTCAATCCAAAGTGACTTTTCATAGATTGTTTACAGTTTGGTTTCCACGCAGTGGCTCTATTATCAGCACATCTAAGCATCTGGCCAAGCCACATACATTTACGTCACAGGGGCACCTATTTTGCGTACTTCAAGAACATTTTCGCACTTACCTGGCAAGGTTAGATATTGACATTTATGCATATTCTTCATGGCATATTTCTCAGCGGGTTTTCTTCATTCTTCACTATAAAAATAGTATTTATTTTTGTTTTTCTTATTAATACATAGAAATAATATTTGTTTCATAATTTTTTTTCTTCCTTTTTTTTTTTTTTAGCACGTTTCGGCCACTAAGGAACACGTGAATATCAATGGTTGGGCTTCTTTGGGAGTCTTGACTTTCTTTCTTCCCATCGCAGCTTCATAATCCTCGACTGCCTTTCTGTTCTTTCTTCGTACTCATTTTTTTCCTCTTCCAATATTTAGACAGTCGGTATCTGAAATTTTAAGTCTCTTTAATTCCTCTCTCATTTGCTTCGATTATCCTGTATTTTCTTCTTTTATAATATACATATGAATTTTTTTTTGTTCAATATAGTCTTAAAATATTATTACTTAATTAATTGTTTATGTCGTTTTCCTCAAACATATTTCAGTATTAACCTTTCCAACCCAAAAATAATTTTTCTATTAAAATTTTTTGAGGTTAATCACTTCCATCTTTCTCTCTGGAAGTGAAGAGAGAAGTGAAGATGCACAAATGGTTGACATGATTTCCCATATGAAATCATGAGGTTTTTATAGTGCATGAATATGGGACAGTGGTCCCAAAACGTTGTACAATGTCATGAATAAATAATAAATAATTCAAAGATGGAAGTGATTAACCTCAAAAATTTTTAAAAGAATTGACTCACCAGACTTCCTAGAGAGGTAATCCAGATAATTTTCTAGCGCATATTCTACCTGGCATGAGGAAAGTCTTTCACTGAGGATCTCAGTTCAAGTAACGATTCACGAAGATGTATGTAAGTCTATTATTTGTTTTAATATTTATTATGATTTTAACTAAAATAATTTAGTTGGAAGATCGCTGATTGACCCGTTTGCATTATATGAAACCAATGGTGCAGTAAAAAAAAAAATTCAAATATTCAAAAAGACGATATTAAAGTCTTATATTATTGTCTGATATTATTTTGACATTAATGTTACTTTATATTAAATATATTTAGGATTAAAAATCAAAATATATATAACAAAAATCGTGAAATGAAGTAGGCAAATAAAAATAATGAGAAAAAACATAAATACATAAATGAACCAAAATTAAAAAAAAAAAAATATATATATAACAAAAACAATAATACTGAACCACTAAAGCCCATGAAGAGTTTGGGATGCAGTACTTTGTAAGGAAGTTAGAACAAAGGTTTTTTTACGAATTTTTACCCAATTAAGGATACCAACTTTATAAGGCTGAGTTGATCCTAGGAGGGCTCCAGAACATAAAGATTTAACTCACGACTACATTAACAGAATAATTATCTGCCAAAGACGGATTGAAAGTCCTTGGAGTAAGTAGTACAATATAAAATAAAATATTAATTTCGAGCCAATGTTTTGCCCCACGTTACAGGTTTTCATCAGGCCTTAAAAAAAATACAAACAACTAAAATTAAGTAACAGAGTAAGAGATTAAGATAACATGAAATAAAAATAAACAATAGTTAAAAATGTTGTAAAATATGTGAAAGCTTATATAAAAATGAAAAAATACAAATTTTCGAAGAGTGTACTCACTATTTGCCAACAATAAACAGGATAGGACTGACCCCAAATTTATCCGAAACTCTCGCAGATGAGGAAGCTAAAATTACACGAGTATTTGAATTTTTAAAAGCACATCGTCTTCTTTATAAATTATAACTCCTCTTCGATTTTTATGTTTTTTATTTAATTTTTCTATTTTATTTTATTTATTTTTTTAAAAATTATTTTTCTATTTTTTATTTATTTCTTTATTTTATTTATTTATTTTTTTTTTACTTTTATCATCCCATAGGCGTTGATGACCAGAGGATTTTACGCCTTTAAGCAACAACAAAATGATAAAATTAAATTTTCAATATTCTATTTATTTCTTTTAATTTAAAACATTAAAAACCACAGAGCGTAAATTGTTTACAAGAAAGAATTTCAAGTTTAAAAAAAAAAAATAAAATAAAATAGAAAAGTTTTGCATGCTGAAGTTAGCCGGTAAATGTCATCAATTTTTAATTTTAGCCCAGATGAAGCCCTGCAATGTGGGGCGAAATGTTGGTTCATAATAAGTAATGTATTTTATATTTGAATTATTTTGGCCACACCCAGACCATCTTCCTTTTATTAATTATGAACCGTCACTAAACGATCTTCGATTATTTTATTTTGATTTTATTTCCCATTTTTTTTCGCTTGATATTTATTAATTAGTTTTATGATTACATTGTTTTACTTTTTTTTTATTCCTCAAGGTAGTATCCTTGGTCCCATCCTCTACACCGTCTATACAGCTGACATTCCAACCAATCCTAACACTATCCTCACCACGTATGCCGACGACACATGTGTGCTCGCAGTTAATAATAACCCATTAATTGTATCCCAAAATCTCCAATCCCATATCACAGCCCTCGAAGATTAGTGTCGTAATTGGAGGATTAAGACAAATTCCAACAAATCCCTTCAAATAATCTTTACCCTTCGTCGTAAACCTACTGACTGCCCTACAGTTTCATTTAACGATGTAACTCTTACCCCTGTCGAACAGATCCGCTACCTTGGACTACATCTGGACAAGCGATTAACCTGGAATCCTCACACCAGACTAAAAAGGCAGGAAACTGCACGTCGATTTCGACTACTACACCAGTTACTAGACAAACGGTCTAAACTTCCAATTACAAAAAAAGACTGATCTATAATAAGGCCAATCTGGACATTTGGGGCTCCACTAAACCTTTGAATTCCACTCGTATTCAATCTTTACAATCCTTCGTAAAATCCTCAAGGCTCCTTACTTTGTCACAAATAAAATCATACATAAAGACCATAATGTTCCCTATGTAACCGATCTAGCCCGAACCAGATATCACTCCTTCCATTATAAACTCTCTAACCACTCAAACCCTTTAGTTTCTAATCTTGCATCCTCTTCCAATTATTGTCAGGAATAATCCTCCGAGGTCCCTGAAAAGAAGATGGCCACGAGACCAGCTAATGTAAAATGTCATTAGATGTTTCTCTACACGCCTGTAACACTCCAATTTAACTTAGATCAGATTTACTAAATGTATTATAATGTACAGTTGTAAATAAGAATAAATAAATATTTTAAATGATAAAGTGATTCTTTTTTATTATTGTTATTCTCTTTCAATTTTATCTATTATATTTTTTAAATGATTACATCCTGTATATACAGAATGGGAGCATGTGGCTCAGTGGTACGGCACTACCAACCTCAAGGACCTGCATTCGAATCCGGCTGTGGCAGTTAATTATTTTGTTACCGAAGCCGAGGGTCAACCCTGTGGGTTCGGGTCACCCAGCTTCATGAAGTAGCTACCCTCAATTGGGTAAAAAGCTGGTAGCCGGGCATGATTCTAGCCAAATCACCTCCTTGCACAACCCTTGGCCTAGTAACAATACTTCCTTACAAAGTGCTGTATCACTGACCCTTTACGGATTGTAGTGGCGCAGGTTAATTTTTAATATATAGAATGAATGGACAGTTGAATCCCTTCATTGTGTACATCATTCATTAATAAATACAAGATATGGAAAAAAAAAATTATATCTTTTAAAATATTTTCAGGCGGTTATATGTGGTGCACTTCTAAACTGGAAGTGATTGGCCTGGTGTAGGAAATACAGGAGGTGTAGAGCATGCTAGCGAGATAATATTAATGAACGGTTTTATCTGGCAAATGGGGGCTCTTATGAAACATTCATCGCACTCAGTATCTGGGGCCATCTTGTAGCAAATCACAGGGGGGAGAGGAAGGAGGGTATGCATGTGAATGCATTGCAATGCTGTGGTTGCATGGGCCAATTAGTGAGGACACTGCACGCATTGCACTACATCAGTACTACCTAACGCCTCCTTGCTATGTGCTATCTCCATGATGGGTATCATCTCTGACCTAGTAGTCTTCTAGTCCAGTTGTAAATCATCAATGTGGGTTTAGTAACACATTAGGGGTATTCATGATGTTGTGTTAAATGTTAAATGTTTTACCATGTTAAATGTTATAACTATAAGATTGTGAACAGCCCTATTTGAAGTCATGTTAAACGTTAAATGCATAAGAGCCCCTAGCGGATTTTCTCAGCAACTTGTTGTATAAGCCTTTATGTTTATAACCTTCCTTCCAGACCCTCATGTTATTCTTTACTTCAGTTTTGATTTAATTAATTAATTACAACATGCCTAGAGTGAGTGAAAAGTGGATTTTGTGTGAAAGTTTAGCTTATGAAATGAAATGAAAAAATAACTTTATTCTGGGGCATATGTCCCCTAAGAATAATTACATGGTTCATATAGTGAGAGTTTTATCTGGCGAGCGTTTACAAATTTTCAGATAGTAGAATGAAATTACATTGTTTTTTTACTGTTTTTTTTTCTCAAATGTATCATTAAAATTATCCATTCTGGTTTAATAACAGGGATATGAATACCACAAACACATGAAAGAACTGAGCTGTCACAACAAAAATGGCGGCGATCTCAACTGGTCTATTGTGTGACGTCATTCTCCATTTAACAGACCAAGTAACAGACTCTCAGCCATGTTAAATGTTATTTCGTTTTACCACGGTAAAAGAAGGCAATTTTTTTCCATTTAACACGCTTTAACATGTTAAACCAAAGATCATGAATACCCCTATAGACTGAAATATAGCAAGCCTAATAATATATGTATTTATAATATAAAATATTATAACATGTAATTTACTTTCAAAATAGTAGGGAATTAAATATCCAAACTGTACTTCCTTACCCTGATGTAGAATACAACTGGGTCTCAAATGGTTAATATGATAGCCCACCAATATGGATGCATAAATGAATAAAACTTCATATGAGACTGGAATATTGTAACATAAAGGCGATATTCTTGAATCCTTTCTCGCCCTTCACAGGTTGTATTGGTACCGATTTTCTATTCTGAGTATATTATTATCAAAACATATATGTAGTACCAAAAATCAAATAATAAAATAAATAATATATAAATTTTATATTTATAAAATTTTTTGTTACTAATAAAATCATACATAAAGACCATAATGTTCCCTATG
>NW_027111562.1:853956-858771 GCF_000696795.3 Halyomorpha halys
TATTTAATGTCCGACGTTTCGCCCCACTTTGCAGGGGTATCTTTTATCAGGGCTAAAAAGATACTAAAACAACTAAGAACATTACAACAATAAGATAAATTAAGGTAGGATACATATTATGTAAAGATTTTATTTATATTTATTTTTTCATGACCTTTATTTAATCTCAACTTTCTACTTCATTCTCTGTATGTTTAAATTTTGTATTCCTACATCTATGATTTTTTTGTTTTTTTTTTATGTACCTGTCTCCTGTACTTTTTTAACTGTATATTTTTAATTTGTATTCTTATACAAATTTATTTTTTTTATTCTTATCGTTGTTTATTTTATATTAATTTTATTTTTTGTCTTCTTTCTTTTATTTATATATAATTTTCTTATCATTTAATCTTTACATGATATGCATCCTACCTTAATTTACCTTATTGTTGTAATGTGCTTAGTTTTTTGTATACCTTTTTAGCCCTGATGAAGCCCTGCAAATTGGGCCGAAACGTCGGCCATTAAATAGTTAAAAATTATTTGTGCTTTTTCGACCGCAACCCTGACCATCTTCTTATATTTAAAGTTATACGGTCAATTATATATATGTATATATTATTATTATAATTCGAAAGTCATGTTTTTGCATAATTTTAAACAATATCAAATGCTCCATGAAAGGGATAAATTTATTTCTCGGTGAAGAAAATTAATTTCGTGTACGCTAAAAGGGTATCCGTTGTGTCCGAAATTTCTGTATCGACCGGTGCATTTGAAAATTGTCCGTTAAGAGAGGTGCCTACTTTTAGAGATTTCACTGTTCACCAGAATTAAAATTTTTCGAAATATCTTCAGATGGTCATCATACCAATACAAGCTGTTCCAGTCTATAGTAGCTATCTCATGTTGACATCTAATAAAATATTCTGCTAAAGATAATCATAAGAAAATATTAAAATTAAATTGTCGTTAGTGATATCAAGATACATTCTAAATTTATTGCCCTCAATTTGGGATAATAACCAGAAATAACTTAATACGGTACTAATGGCATCCGTTATGTTAATGTAAGATGGTGTAGATAGTATCGATCCTGAACGATCCCACGTTTTGTCTGTCGATTAGTAAATCGATTTCCCGTTCGTCGAAATATATTGATAGTACCTGAGTACCAGATTAGAGTAGTGGTACTACACTGTACTCAAGGTACTGTACTCCTACCAGGGTACAATAGTGGGTACACGAGGTATGGTACCAAAGACGATCTTATCGTGGTAAGCGAGGTTAATATAATTCCGAGTTGACCCGCTTTCGCTAAATAGATTATGAATATTCAGCTTTTTCGATAAAAATCGACATTGACTTTTTAAGATGCAATTCCTTTTTGAAATTGGATGTAGGTGTCACTCTGTTATTAATAACCCCCCTCCCCCCATCATACAACAGGCACTTTTAGGCGTAATATTTTTTTTTAACAAGGCCACACCGGTATAGATATTAGCATTTATGTTCAAGTATACCGAGTACAAAAACGTTAAGAAGGGTATGTTATTTCAAAATAAATTTCTAATAAATTATAAAGTAGTTGTTTGTTCGAAGATGAGAACCGAATCCGATACATACTGAAACTAAGCTATATTAACCAAAACCAGTTGTTGTATTAACCCTCACAATCGGATCTTAAACTTTTTTTTATATATGTAACACAAAGCCTTATACTTGAAATATCAGTGGGACGGCCCCTCCCCGTACAATAATCCACTAGCGTAAGCCAACCAAGTTACAACCCTCATTGGACCCCTCACCTAACCTTATAATGCCAAGAGGCAATCCAAGGTATCCTTAACACCCAGCTATACATATAGCATACCTCCTATATGTACGTACCAAATACCCACTAACATCATTACAGGAGGGTAAGAAAAAACAAAAAAAAAAATTATACTTGAAAATAACCTTATAATGCCAAAATGCAATCCAAGGTATCCTTAACACCCAGCTATACATATAGCATACCTATATGTACGTACAAATACCCACTAAAATCATTCAGGAGGGTATGAAAAAAAAAAAAAAGTTATACTTGAAACTGGTATCCCAAGGTATCCTTCATACCCAGCTATAAATATAGCATACTTCCTATGTGTACGTACCAATTACGATACATACCAATTAAAATCTTTACAGGAGGGTACGAAAAAAAAAAAAAATTATACTTGAAACTGGATACCTATTTTCACAATAAAATGTTTAGATTTTGTTTCTTTTATTTTATTAAGTTATTAATGTCTTTTTTATTCTGTTTTTCACTCTGTATAATGTAGATAATTTCAGTTTGGCTTTACTGTTTGTTATTAGGTTATATAAATGATTTTTAATTCACCATTTGGGTATACTGTTTTGTAACTAGTATATATAATGTACAAACAATTTGTTGATTTTATTATTATTATTTATTCTATATTATAATATTATTTAATTATTATTAAAATAATTTCTAAATTATGTACTTTGCAGAATAACTCTATTAGTACGGGGGCCGACCCATAAAAAAATTAATAAATTATTACTGTTATTTATATTGGAATGAAATTTATTTATTTTTTTCTTTCTAGGCGATTAAATAAATTTCTTACTTATTCTCAAAATTATGACAAAGCTTTGCTATATTTAGATTTTTGAAAATTTCTCAACTTTGTTTTTCTACTATCAAATTTTTATAAAGGGATAATTATGTATATATTTTTCACTCGTTATTTTAAAAATAAATCTGCACAACCTACAACCTATGAAGAGTGCAGAACTTTTTAAAGAAGTGGTATTTTTTAAATTGATTTATTAGCAGTAGTTTGATGATGGATATGTAACATCGAACTGCTGCTACACACCTGTATTGCTTGTAAGGCAGTAGAAGGTGGAAACATATAAATCAAAAAAAGAAGTACTATTACTACACTAATAATTGTGCAAGGAGGTGATTTGGTCAGTATCATGCTGGACCGTGAGATACTAGGTATAGGTACCCACTTTATGAGGCTGGTTCCCTAACCAACTATCTGTCACAACCGGGTCCTTGGAGTTAGTAGCATAATATTACATTACCACTGAGCCAGTCCGCTCCCACTTGCATTTTTTTTTCATAATTGCTTTTCTCACTAATATCCTTAAACGATTATGTATCGGTTATCACTTTTTGTTATAATTTCCTATTATAATTGTAATTATAATATATAATATATTATAAGTTATACGGCAATGATATATGGTTTACCTGTAGCAACTATCAAAACTAAGATAACACAAATTAGTTTTAACCTTATTAACTCATTCTACAATGCATGTTAATATTTTTCAGTTTAAAAAAAAAAATTATGAGTACTATTGCTATAACTTACATTGGTTTTATTTTTCTGTATATTCAATATAAATGAATAATAATATTTATAGCCAATAATTGTAGCATTTTGTATTATTTCTTTAAAAAAATTTAAATTTGATTATTTTTTTAATGATTAAATGAGAATTACATATTATTGCAGATTAAAGATGATGATGAATCCCACTTTATGAAAAATTGAAGTTTGGAATTTGTCCTTAAAATAGTATATTTCCTTAATTTTTATTAATAAATTCTTGTTTGAGAGTGGTTTAGTTTATTTTAAAACAAATTTGATCCTTTTTTTCTCAACTTTATTCTTTTCAAAACCTTCCAACGTTTCGACCCTCAGGTCATTTTCAAGGATACCTTTACTTTGTTGTCATTTTCTCTTTTAAAATTCTTAAAAATGCCGGCTAATTGCCTTTATCCCATCTATAACTTCTTCTATATAACTCTTTCTTAAATTTAAAACTTGTATTAACCACTTCTCTGGTTCTTCTTTCATTTACATTACATTACTTCGGCATTTTTCAGAGTTTTAAAAGAGAAAATGACAAGAAAGTAAAGGTATCCTTGAAGAGGGTCGAAACGTTGGAAGGTTTTGAAAAGAATAAAGTTGAGAAAAAAAGGATCAAATTTGTTTTTAAATAGTATATTTCCATTATCAATTATAATTGATATGATCTATTTCTTTTTATACAACATTATTTTATTATATCTACTAGAATGATTGGTTTACTGTTTCTTTTATATCCATTTAAATTTATTGATTATTTGTTCATATAATCGTGAATTGACCCTCGAGTGCATAGGATATAATAGTCACACACCTAGCCCTTAAGTGGGACCCGTTAACAGGGAAAAACCTAGCGGTTGAGCCATAATAGTAACATCGTCTCCTTGTTTTCATTATGGTACAATTTTATCAGAGGTACTGTACAAATGCCATACACAAATTCCGATCAGTAATAATAATTTTTTCCTTGAGGATAATAAGGTACCGACAGGAAGAAAAAGGGATGCCTTCTTCCCAAGAGCCGGTATGCAGCCCCAGCTGGACAATTACCTGAGGACCAGCCGGCCCAGAAGAAGGAATAACAATTAAGGTATGTCGAAGAATGTCTTCATTTCTTCTTTAAGGAACTTCGGGTGGGTTTGATCTCCGATACTTTACAGTTATTGGGATCAAAGTAAGAGCCATCTGTCTCAATCGATTGGGTTCTTGATTAAGTCATTTAAATTAGAGTAAAATGTTCTTCATAAATGTACTTTTTTAAAATAAGCCTTTTCTTTTTTTTTTTTTAATTTAGAAAAAATCAATAAGCATAGTATCCAAGATCCCAAGATCAGCTGATGTCCCTTAAAATTAAATTCATTTAAATAACATTATTTCAAAATTTTTTGAGACAAGGTAACTATTTATTAAATAAAACCACAAATTGTATCCAATA
>NW_027111562.1:859785-861032 GCF_000696795.3 Halyomorpha halys
ATCAACAATATAAAATACACCACCATATAACAAACCATTTATAAATTTATAACAAAAAATATAATTAATATAAATAGTTTGTTATATGGTGGTGTATTTTATATTGTTGATAATTTTATAGAGAAAAATAAAAGTTAATGGTTTAAAAATTTAAATAAATAGGTTTGAAATTAAAATGAATAAAATGACCTGGGCAGAATAGCCTGCAATAAAAATTATAAATTAATGTGAGGAGAAGATTTGTATTAAAGATGTCCTTGAAGATGGCTGGAATAGACGAAACGTTGGACTAATAAGAAATAAAGTGTTGAGACAGTATTGGATACAATTTGTGGTTTTATTTCATAAATTAAATTCATTATTCGTGGTAAATTAGAGATTTTCTAATCGATAAAAATGTGAAGGGCCTTATGTACCGAATTTATCCTAAACTTAAAACTATGGAGTTGAGCTTTTGGTCTCCACTAAACCTTCGAATTCCACTCGTATTCAATCATTACAATCCAAAATCCTTCGTAAAATCCTCAATGCTCCTTACTTTGTCACAAATAAAACCATACATGAAGACCTTAATGTTCCCTATGTAACCGATCTAGCCCGAACCAGATATCACTCTTTTCATTATAATCTCTTTAACCACTCAAATCCTCTAGTTTCTAATCTTGCATCCTCTTCCATTCCTGACAATTCTCCGAGGCGCCTGAAAAGAAGATGGCCACGAGACCAGCTAATGTAAAATGTCATTAGAATGCTACCAATGGGTAGTTTCTCTACACTCCAATTTAACTTAGATCATATTTACTAAATGTATTATAATGTTATAAATAGCAATAAATAAATATTTAAAAAAAAACAAAAAAAAAAACTTAAAACTATAATTTACCTCCTTTCAGACACTCTAGAAGGTAGAAACTTAATGAAGGAGATATTTGTACACATTCTAAAAAGTTATCTTATAGTTTGGAAATTATTTATAGGAAGTCCTTGTGGAATTATTTATACAAAACGTCCTGGTATTTTTTAATTGATGTTTCTTTTACGCTTTTTTGTAATAAAATATGAAATATGTGATATTAATATTTAATATTTTATTATACCAGGGCATTCAAAAAGTCCTGTCGTTTTTCGTTTGTTCGTTGTTTATTTTGATTCTAGAGTGTTTGCTAATTAATTCCGTTCAATACAACTTTTATCCATGTAAACACAAATGTTTATACTTTATGAATAGGAGGCTAAGGAGGATTAAT
>NW_027111562.1:861837-863125 GCF_000696795.3 Halyomorpha halys
TATTATTATATTAATATTTTGGATTTGCATTAGGGGCCGTCCGTAGGTGGGGGAGTTGAAGCGTCTTTGCAACCTCGGAGGTGCAGTAGCCTGGAGGAGGGGGTCGACTTCTAATTCTATGGATTGCCCACTAAATGAATACTGGACCCCCCACCATGGTTAGAATAGGGTGGTGACCTATATATAATCCCCCTATATCACAAATGGCATATAAGGAAGATAATAGACCTTCATATAATATATTTGGACGTAATATAAATTAACAACTTCAAGCATAATGATAACTTGGAGGCTAATAAAAAATGATTTAGCCTAGATACTTTTAGTTTCAGTGATCTTATTTTTTTACTGATGTCCTCCGAAAATTTATAGGTATTTTTGATTGGATAAGTTTGTCGGGGGGTGCGAATAAACAAAACCATATTTATTTATTTTATGCCGACGTTTCGACCTGAGTTTCAGGTCTTCATCAGGGGTTGTGGCGTAGAAGGCAGGTTTTTAGCTGATTATAAAGTTACCATATATGATAAAGGTATTATTTCTGAAATTATTAAATTAACATAAATTAATTTTCAGTAATTATAAGGTTACCATATATGATAAGATGCCTGAATTAATAGGACTATTATGATAGAATAGAATATGTATGTTAAATACTCTTATTATATTTTATGGATTTAAACCATAACTAAAGAAATCAAAAATCTTTGTGCCTCAGACATTTAAATATAGGTATTTTTCATTACCACACTTTTCTTTTGTTCCTTATAATATATATTTTTTTTATGACCCCACCCTGGTAGTTTCTGGCAGTCACCTTTCGTTTCGTGAGACCACCACAGAATTGAAAGTCGGCCCGATTCGAACCGGTATAGCTACAGTTCGGAGGTTGCAAAGACCTGCGCTTCAACTCGCTCAGCTAGGGACCTTCCTGTGCTCTTACCTTCCTTTAATTTTCTTCCATGGGCACCGTAGATCAGGGGTTAGGCGTATGTCTATCGATCTGAGATCTGCGGGAGTCAGTAAAGTTATAAATAACGTTGACTTTTTTGACCGCCAACCATGGTTAGAATAAGTTGGTCACCTGTAGTTAACCAGGCGGACATCACCTTCGATGTGGATTACCTTAAACATTTTTTTTATTTTTTTTTTTTATTTATTTGTTGATATTTAGAACTGCACAATAAAAAAAATATACAACCAGTAAATTTGATCATAATGACATAATGATATGATACAGGATGTAGAGAAACTACCCAGTAGTAGAACTCTAAAAACAGTGTACAAT
>NW_027111562.1:864045-879482 GCF_000696795.3 Halyomorpha halys
TAATTGCCTTCAGCGATTATCCTGGCATCCCAAGTAAATCAGCTACTAGTACATAGCAGGTTAACTGTAAATTTAAATGTTCTCTCTATTCTCCTTATATTTATCTCATGTTACTCTTTTCTAGGGACTTTCTACATCAATTAAATTTTACCCACACATAAAAATAAAATGATAAAAAAACGAAGATAAAAATACTGGAAGATTATTGATTGACCGTGTATATAGATGAATGGAATATGGACCGGGTGCGGTAAAAAAAACTCAAATAGTAAATGATTATACAATGTTTATTGAACCAACTTTTCGCCCCACGTTGCAGTGCTTCGTCAGGGCTAAAAAAGATTCTTTTCCTTTTTCATCTCTTAATTTGTACTTTCTTTAATAATTCTTCTCTTATCTATCTGTTACTGTTACCCTTTTATTTACTGTTTACAACCTTTAATTTTTCTTATTATATTTTACTTTTCATTGTATAACCCTGTTATTTTCCACTTATATTTTTTCTTTTTTTTTGTAACTATGTCAAGTGTTTGTATCTTTTTTAGCCCTGACGAAGCCCTGCAACGTGGGGCGAAACGTTGGCTCAATAAAAATAGTATAATCATTTATTATTTGAGTTTTTTTGACCGCACCCGGATCATATTCCATTCATCGAAGATATAATTAAATAAAAATTTAGAAATAATTAAGAATAAAATAATAATCGTAGTAGTGAAGTAAAAAAAAATAATAGTTTGAGAAGTAATAAATAAATTTAAAAAAAGAAATAAATAAGTTTAATAAATAAATAAATAACTTAAAGGAGCAACTCGAAAAACTGTATTGAGTTGCTAATACACAGCCTCATAAACAGTCCATTATATAATATTGAAAGGGATCAGAGAGAATTAGTTGAGAATAATGGAATACATTTTAAATAAATTAATTTAAAAAATAAAATAAACTAGATTTAAATCATTTGAAGTACAAATGTTTTTCCATTTAAATACTTAATGATCCTTGAACTTTCAAAAAAATGTTTTCGCTGGCGTTGAATTTGTTATTTAGTATTTTTATGAATGAAAATATATAGTAAATACATATATAAGAAGATGGTCATGGTTGCGGTCAAAAGTGAAACAAAAATAGTTTACAACTATTTATTTTCCAACGTTTCGCCCCACTTTGCAGGGCTTCATCAGGGCTAAAAAGATACAAAATGAAACTATGTTAAGATAAAATGATAGAAATAAAAATAAAAAGATACAATGAAAAGAATAAGAAACAAGTAACAAAGGCAAGAGTAAAAGTCTCATATAAAAATACGTAAAATATAAAGCTAAAAAAGTACAGGAGATGTATATAAAAAAAAAACAATACGGGGAAAAAAATATATATATATATATATTTTTTTCCCCACATATATATAGTACATACATAATTTATGACTAATGGTAATGAAAGTCATTCATCCCTGTATAATCGAATAAAGATAAGTATCTCACTAATTTTCGATTATCGTCTCGAAAAGATCGATCTAGTAATCGGACAGTTCTAGATTAAATTGGGAAACCCTCAACTAAAAGGCAGAACTAACCGAGTAGAAGTTCTCGTGACAGTAAGACTAATGGTAGCAGCCGTGGGACTATGATTCTCCGTTTAGATGAGCGATAGTCGGCACGAAAACTGCCACCTGATCGTGGGGCAGGAAAAAAAAGAAATTATCAAAGTTACTTTGATATCTCATCAGGGTCGTAAAGCCCGCAAATCAGACCTTGAAGTGGAGTTGCGTGACCGCTGCTGCGGCTTTTTCTGAAGAAAAACTGAACTTCTGCGTAGCTTACCGTAATTTATCATCCAAGAGTTTGTACTAGAGATTATTATTAAAAAAAATGTTTTTGTATTTGATAATACAATACACCTGAAAATTGCTCCCCCTAAATCATATCACAGCTCTTGAAGAATAGTGTCAAAAATGGAGGATTACAACGAATACCAACAAATCACATCGAATCAACTTCACCTTCATTGTAAAACTATCACTTTTTGCCCTATACTCTCTTTTAATAATATTCCACACATCCCTGTCGAACAGTTCCGTTATCTAGGACTACATTTGGACTAAGAACTAGCTTGGAATCTTCACATAAGACAGGAAACTACACGTCGATTTCGACTATTACAGCACTTACTAGACAAACGGTATAAACTTACAACTAATTACAAAAGACTGATCTACATAACTATAATTAGGCATATCTGGAAATAAAGAGATGAGCTTTGGAGCTTCACTTAAACCAGCGAATTTCTATCGTATACAATCCTTATTGCTCCTTATTTTGTCACAATTAAAATCATTCATAATGAAATAAATCTTCATAATGTTGCCGTATAGGCCTAAACAGATATCATTCCTGCCATGGTAAACACCCTAATTACCAAAACCAACTTATTTCTAATCTTATGTCTTCATTTGCTGAAAATCCTGTACGGGATCGAAAAAGAAGATGGCCTTAAAATCGCCTAATATAGAAATTATGGGACTTCACATATTTTCCACAAGTCATCATTGTAATATAACTCATATCACATTTACTTATTGTAAATTTATGTAATTTAGTTCCCATTGGAGTCCCATACTGCCTTACTATGGTTTGGGGTCAAGTTTTCCATTTTGTGGGACCGACTCAGTGAAAAAAGTCAGCGTAGTATAAACAAAAAAGTCCATATAATATAGTTGTAAGTTTCAACTAATAAAATAAAAAAGATTAATGTATATCAAAGAAAATTATAATATGGACAAAAGTGATTACCAAATAGTGCGAGAGATTAATTAGGGCTATGAACATAACAATAAAGAATAAACCCTAAAGACCGAAGGTGGTCTGCAAAACGTAGCTTGTTTGCTTACAGAAAAGGGATTCGAGTGTACATAAGTAATTTAATTTTAAGTAAAATACTTATCAATGAATATTTACATTGAAAATAATAAAATTATGGTAATTAAAATTTTTCACGGCCAATCTTACAGTTTCTTACACTTCAAGTTTTCATAATTAATTTGTAAATAGTATTAATGTTTAATGTAATTACATTAATTTTGTTTACATTACTTTCTTTAGAGGTTAAGTTTGTTTTAGAAGAAACATATATATTTTATTTATTGTATTATTATATTTAATAGAAATAGAAACAGCGGTTAGGGTTGTTTAGCAGAAAATGTACCGACCATTTACGTATTTTGTTTGAAGATTTTTATTGTTAATGGTGGTCAATATTTCAGTATTAATTGCATACACTACTGTTGCAGAAAGAATATCTTTCCCTTACCTTTCCCAGTAGATCATCATTTCTTTAGGACCCTTTCTCGCCTATGACCCACTGGAGTCATCGCCACATTAAATAGCCATCACACAGTATTGTATTTTATCATATTTAATATGTATTGTATATTATTATAGAAACTGACAAATGGAGCTAAATTTATGGAAAATTTGTTTTTTCCTTTTCATGATTTATTTTTATCTTAAAGGCCTTTTATTATAATCCCTACAAATTATTTTATTTCTAAGTGTTCTATTTTCGATTTTATGAAATGTTAATAGTTAGCCCCGAAAAATAAAATGTAAATAATTTTATACCTGAGTCAGTTTGGTTTTCTTTG
Source organism: Halyomorpha halys (assembly GCF_000696795.3). Taxonomy (NCBI): domain Eukaryota; kingdom Metazoa; phylum Arthropoda; class Insecta; order Hemiptera; family Pentatomidae; genus Halyomorpha; species Halyomorpha halys. The sequence goes on from NW_027111562.1 coordinate 867,689, forward strand.
GAGCTTTTTTCAAAAATACTACGTTTTCTTCCTGCAAGAGAATTGCACCCCGATCATTGGAATTCACCTAGTCTATGGTTTATCTTAGATGACAAGACTTAATCTGACATATGTTCTAGAGGCATCTGGATTAACGCGGGTGAGTTATGAAATGACGAAGAAGGATTTGACATTATGATAATAGAGATGATTATTTACATATTTCCATCGACACATTTTTTGTTCTCTTCGAACCCAGAAAGAAACCGACCTCACCGCTAAGCCAGTAAAAACACAAGACAAGGTTAGGTAGGTACATTGGCTTTATGCTCGAGTTAGTCATATACAACGGCTGTCATATCAGCTCCTTAAATGCTTGAAACAATTCTTCGAAACAATCCTCTTCAAATGTAGAGTCTGATCATTAAGAATTCTGATCTCGTGGGTAATATATATTAAATCATGATTTATGTAGTATTTGAAATGTGAGCATAATTTGGTTCATATTTATCTTATTGATAAAAAAATGAATCCAAGTTTTAAAATAATTTTCCTTTTTTTACTATGTTTTTGAATACATAATTCATGGTTTAACACAGTCATATCAATAATAAAATATTTTTTTAACAACATGACCTTATTATTAACGATGATGAAAGTGATTAATTTAGATTTTATTATTCACAGCTCATGAATGCAGTTCACGAAATATGATTTATATTATGTTTTTATACTATTCCACAACAGCATAAAAATATGTTTACACTTTTTTTATATATATAATTTATTTATAATATTTACCACTGTATTAAAAATATATTGAAGAAGTAAATTTCATGTCATACAATGGCATGATACAGACATATGGAATCTACCTATTGATAGAATTCTAATGGAATTTCTAGAAGAGAAGATATGAAGGCCACCTTCTTTTCATACGCATAGGAATATTTTCAGGTAATGAAGTAGAAGCCAGATTAGAAACAAATGGGTTTGGGTGGTTAGGAAGTTTATCGTGGAAAGATTGGTATCTAGTTCTGACAAAATCGGTATCAGCTCCTGATAGATGACTTGATTTGTGACAAAGTTAGGAGTATTAAGCATTTTGGATTGAAAGAATTGGATCCTAGAGGGATTCCATGGTTGAGTTAAGCTCAATTCCGTTAAGTCCAGATAAGCCTTATTATAGTTATATAAATGAGCCTTGAGTTTAATTAGTTTAAACTGTTTGTCTAGTTACTGTTAGTGGTATTCGGAATCAACGTGCAGTTTTCTGTCTTTTCAGTCTTGTATGAGGATTCCAAGTAAGTCGTTTGTCCAGATGTAGTCCAAGGTAACGGATCTATTCGACCAAAATATGAGGTGTATAATTGAAGGATACTGTGGTTTACGACGAAGAGTAAAAGTGATTGGGTGGGATTATTTTTAATCCACCATGTTTGATATCATTCTTCAAGGGTAGTGATGTGGGATTGGAGCTTTTAGGATACAATGAAAGGGTTATTGACTGTTAATAGACATGTGTAATTGCCATACGTAGTGAGGATAGTGTGAAAAAAAAAGAATAAATAAATAAAAATAAAAAAAGGATGGGTTGGGATATCAGCTGTAAAAACTGTATATAGGATAGGACCTAGGATACTACTCTGGAGTACGCCAGCTGACTGATGCAATAGGGATGAATAAGCGCTGTTGTGATTTACTTGAAATAATCTATCGGAGTTGTAAAAATAAAACAAAAAAGTACTAACATGCATTGCATCCTAACATTGGGATGGAAAAAAAACAACAAGAAATAAATTTAAAAAAAAGTATGGATTGGAATATCAGATGTAAAATTTATATAAAGGATAGGACCAAGGATACTACCCTGAGGTACACCAGCAGACTGAGGAAAGATGTGATTTACTTTGTATAATCTGTCAGAGAGATAAGAACTGAAACTCCCCATGATAATGGGGAAGTATGTTGGGAGTAGGAATTAATGGATCTTGTATAGCAGACTCGATCAAAAGCCTTGCACATAATTAATTAATTAAATCTATTTTCTGTTCTAAATTTTTGTTCGGCGTAAAATTAAATTATACGTGCGTATCTCCCAGCGCTTGGTTCTACAGATTATGCGTTCGATTCCCATTTAGGTCCTTCAATGGTAAACTCTAGCCAAAAAAAAAGTCATATAATATTACTTCCACAGTAACAAACACCATATTGCACGATGGAAAATACAAGGCTACTTACACCAGTAGTACTCAAGTACACTGCATAGTTGCGGCTAGAAAGTGGAATATATGTAGGACACTTGTAGCCTATATTTATTTATATATAGATTGATTATTTTAAGACTGTATCTTACATTTGCTGTAAGATACAGTCTTAAAATATAGATTGATTATTTTAAAAATGTCCTAAAGACCTTTAAAGCCAAAATATAAATGGCTTTTAAAACAGGTTTATTTTCGCTATTTTCGATCATGACAGCTGCTGCCACGCTCAAACCACCTTCGGACTCTCGATTTCTCCGAAAACGGCGAAGATATAAATTTGAATTCCACCTGACTAAGATTAGTGTCGATATCTTACTTGGCAGATGTTTTATTCATAAAAATTTCCTTTTGGGATAGGCCAGGACGTGTCGGACCGGTCGGACCCAACTGCCTCAGGAATAATGCCACCGCCGAACTATAAACACCTTCCTCAGGGTGGAAAAAGAAGAAGGACCTTCTGGGAGGAGGATATCTGCAGTCGGTGATGAATACAGATGAATCCGCGGCCCACTCGCCCGTATTTCTCAAGAGAACAGGTGCCACCGAACTCATCCCGTTAGTTCCGATCAATATTTCTCCGGTCTTTGATATTAGCTTCATTCTATTCTTCTTCCATTTGAAATATATTTTAATCAATTTCTTTTATTAGTACAAACATTTCGGTAACTAGGCCTTTTTATTTTTTTAGGGGAGGGGAGTCCAATTTAAAATACAGTGTGATCTTGGTATCTAGTGTTGCAGAGGGGTGTTCATATTACAGAAAATATTAGGAAAACTGGTTTATAAAAAATTAATATTTTCTAAAGAAGTTGATTAATTACGCTTTTACATATTTAGTAACGCTAGGTGATGAGTTAACTTGTTAAAATTATTTATTTATACGTGAAAAAATAGTATGAACAAAAAAAATATATTCTCTGTATAAATTTTTATTTTAAATATGATAAATCCCCCCTACATCAGTAGCAAGAACTTACATAAAGACTTACGAATTGCCTACGTACAAACAACCATTAAATCATTATATAAACGGTTTCACGAAGCACTTCCAACACACACTAACCCTCTAATTCAAGGACTATCGACACTAGACTTAGCAGATACGAGACGACGTTTACGAAGGAGCTGGAATAGGGACCTCTTAAATTGATTTTTAAATTTTCAATTTTAATGGAGAGGCATCATTGGATGACCTTAACCTTCATGTCTTCAAGACATTTTTTTTTCTTTTTTCTTTTTTTTTTTTCTCTCTCTCTCTCTCTACATCTCATTCACTGGTTGTAAAAATACTTTTACAGTTGTGAATAAACTTAAAATAAATTAAAAAAAAAAAAATATGTTAAAAACCAAATGAGACCACCGACAAAATTTGTATTAAACATCTTTGTACTAATAACTAAATTATATTAACTGAATCAAATGTTTTATACAAAGATATTAAATATTTTCAATTCTAACAAAAAATATTATGACAATTTCCAGATATTAAAACTGCCAAAAAAACTCAACTTTCGATTTTCACGGCGATCACAAAAACTTCCTATAGATTGGAAAGTTATAAATGTACTTTACACATGAGCACTTTAATATGAAAAATGTAACTTTTTTTTCTCAAGACCAGTTCGGATGATTGGAATTTTTGGAGAACCGAAGTTTGGATTACTGGAGTTATCAGAGTACCGAAGTTCTTATTACTGTTCGGAGTTCTGTATTTCGCATTACCGGAATTAAACTATACACGGTTTGTCGACTCACTCAGATCTCCTAACCGTTTTGGACACAAAGTTAAAAAAAATTTTTGATATATTTATTAATTGTTGCATGCATAGGATGAATATTTGAGAATTAGATGTAGACCTGATGATGGGGTGACAGCACCGAAACGTTGTTATTGGTTATAATGAACTAAAATAAAATAAATTAAAACAAGGAAGAGTACTTAATCAATGAAAATCATCCAGTAAACCATATAACTTTAATTAATTATTCTATTTTTGTCTTTATTTTAATAATAATAATAATAATAATAATATTTTTTATTTATTCTGGGATGTAAAATATTCGGACCGAAAAAAGTTGATTTAATCAGAGACTTTATAAGGCTACATAGCACTGAATTGAGGGAATTACACTTGGTAAATATAATTTAGGTTGTAACATTGTGGTGAATAAGATGGTAGTAAAGTAAAGTTGTTGAATTTTATAACCAACAGAAAAAAAAAATTAATAATCATTGAAACGACGGGTAAACGTCTGAGGGCATGACCGAAACGTAGATGAGAGGATTACGTTACTGATTAGATATTGATTTGGAGTGGCGTCACAGGATAGATGTATGTCGTAAAAGATTTCTGGTATATTATCGAACAATTCCCAAAATATTATACAATTTTTATTTTGGGCCTTGTCCATATAAAATTATATAAAAAGCATTGAAAATAGGTTTTAGTGCCTCAGAGTAATTTTTTTCTTAAATGTATTGATATTTAAAATATATTAAATAAATAAATAAATTTTGTGTTAGTTATACAATGGCATGATACAGATATGTAGAGAATCTACCCATATATAGAACTCCACTAGCATTTTGCTAGGTTTGTGGCTAGTAGCTTTTCCTAGGCTGATGTGGGTTCCAGAAATTGCATTTTATTATTTATTCATGAATTCATATTTATATTTCCAAATAGTGGAAAATATAAAAATAATAAAACATCATAAAATATATAGAATAACAATATTTTTGAAAACAAAAACAACAGTTTATTTAACTATTGATTGAAGAATTTCTTTAACTTCATGACTATTTAGTAGTAAAATTGTTAATTAATAAAAATTTCTTTTTTAATTATTTATTTAATGTAATTTACAACTGTACAAAATAATACAATTGGTAAATATGTAGTATGTTTCATATACACTTGAAAATCTTGGGAAGGAACCACCCATTGGTGGTAATTCAAACATTTATTTAAATTAGAAGGTCCCGTGGCAATATTCTTTTCAGACGCCTCGGAGGATTATCAGGGATTGTTAAGGATGAAAGAATAAGAATTAATGGGTTAGGATGGTTAAGGAGTTTGGAATGAAAAGACGCATATCTGTTTTGGGTCAAATCTGCAACGAACGGGATGTTAAGGTCTTTGTGAATTAGTTTATTTGTGACGTAATAAGGAGCATCTAGGATTTTATGTAGGATTTTGGATTGTAACGATTGGATGCGGGAAGAATTTGATGGTTTGGTGGAGCCCCAGAGTTCAATTCCATACGTCCAAATTGGTCTGATTATCGTAGTATATACTAATTTTTTGTAGTGAATGGGAAGTTTAGAGCGTTTGTCAAGTAATTGTTGTAGCGATCGGAATCTACGAAACTGCTTGTCGTTTCAGTCTTTTGGATTCCAAGTAAGTCTCTTGTCAAGATGGAGTCCTAAGTATCGAATTAATTAATAAAATTTAAATTTTAAAATGGTCTGGGTTTGAATAGCAGCGTTGGATCGAGCCCCCTCCAAGCTAGATAAGGCATATATGAGAAATAAAGAGAAGAAGAAGAAATTAGACTCAGTTTTACTTATCTGTAATATATTTTCGCCTTATTGAGACATCACCACATAAATAATAGTGATTCCTTCAACAATTTCTCTCTATAACTGTTGGATGTATTTTGAGTCATTTAATGCAATTTACAACTGCACATTCATATATACATGCATTAAATTATATTTTAGTTTATAATACAGGCGTGTCGAGAAACTTTTGGTAGCACTCTAATGACGCATTTACATTAGGTCTCGTGACCACTTTTTTTTTTTAAGCCCCTCGAAAAATCGCCAGAAATGGAAGTGGAAGCAAGGTTAGAAACTAGTAGGTTTGGATTGTTAAGGAGTTTGTAATGGAGGAATGTTATCTGGCTCGGTCTAGATCGGTTACATAGGGAACATTAAGGTCTTTACGTATGATTTTATATGTAATAAAGTAAGGAGCATTCAGGATTTTACGAAGGATTTTGGATTAGTAATCCTATATCAGAAATCTCATTTTAAAAAAAAATAATGAAAATATTCTTTATAAGGTAACATGAGATCAGGTATTGGTGTATCTGATTCCGGAGAAGGGTGATATTGGGAAGTGGGTAGTTGAACCATCGTTCTTGGGCAACTGGCGGAAAAACGTTGAGAAGCCTGAGCGTTACGGACTCCCCCCGCAATAAACACTGGGTGCTGCGGCGTTCTCTCTTGCGAAACGTCGCCGGCTCTGAAATGAAAACGCTTCCACTATTTCGTGCTCGCTAATTGCTAAGGAAGTCTGACTTTAGCGAAAGGAAACCAGAGGCATTCCTCCAAAAATTATAAAGAAACTACTCAATTAATTACTTGTACTGTAAAGGTGGCGATTTCTGAAGATATGCCTGTCGATGGTTTTATTGCCCTCATTAAGCAGAGGATTAAATTGGAATGAAGAGAAAACGTGGCAAATGTTTCTGATAACAAATACGAAATATTTACTTATTAATATAATTTGGCGTGAACAGAATTGTTCTTTAACTGTCAATTGAGGGTTCTGTCTTATTATTCGTTATTTTCACTTTGAAAAACCCTTTTTTTTAAAAAATATTTATTTATTGCTATTAACTGTACATTATTACATTTAGTAAATCTGATCTAAGTTAAATTGGAGTGTTACAGGCGTGTAGAGAAACTACCCGTTGGTAGTTTAGTTGTGGTAGTAGTAGCACTCTAATGACATTTTACATTAGCTGGTCTTGTGGCCATCTTATTTTTAGTCGCCACGGAGGATTGTCAGGAATGGAAGAGGATGCAAGGTTAGAAACTAGGAGGTTTGAGTGGTTAGGGAGTTTATAATGGAAGGAGTGATATCTAGTTCGGGCTAGATCGGTTACATAGGGAACATTAAGGTCTTTATGTATGAATTGAGAAACACTAAAATACAAATTGTTACATAAAGGAAGTATTGGGTTATGGGCACCACGCATCAATTTTTTATTATTATTTGTTCCTTGTTCGGCTGACCCGAAGAGCAGCTGATGGTGCATCGGCCCCACCAGGATGTCATGGCCGAGGAAAGTGCTCTCTTGCGAAATTGTAAGCTCATATTTATTTATGAGAAGAAGTTACTAATAGTGGCTCGTCATACCCCGATAGGGATCTGTTCCTATATCCGACAGGGGCCTGAATACATTACGGTCGCCAGAACATCAAATCGGCTCCTTGCCACCTGTCTGTCAATTTACGACTCTGGAAATTCATTAAGGACACTTTAGCACACATTTTGACAAATTTTGAAGCCTTGTCATCGGCGCTAAGAGCAGATCCTGCTCAACTGTCAATGTTTTTTTCTTGTTTTCGTGTAAACGCGATGCTAGCAGGTGTCAAGAAATGGGTCGATCTTATAATGGGAGGAGATCCTCCGTTATGTCTGACAATGTAAAGCATCGCCTTGATGAAAACCATAACGGGTGGTCCATGCAATATCAAAAAAATATATATATATATATATCACTGCATATTTTATTTATATTTTTAATATTTAGTTATAATTATATTATTGTGTTATATATTTCTGTAATATATTTTTTTAAGTAATCACAGATCTAATCAATAGTATTTTAATGCAGATTTTTAAAATTTATTATTATAGTTAGAATCATTGAATATTACTTACTCCTATTATGCGTTTTTGGGTGATAAAAAAGCAACAAGTTAGGTCAATTTGATCTACTCTCTTTAGTCTTCTTTGGTAACTAAAGAATTGGTAACTAAATGGCTCTAGAAAAAGATATAAATCCGAAAATTCCACTCGTATTCCAAAATCCTTCATATAATCTTCAATGCTCCTTACTTTGTCACAAATAAAATAATCCATAAAGACCTTAATGTTCCCTATGTAACCGATCTAGCCCGAACCAGATATCAATTCTTCCATTATTAACTCTCTAACCACATAAGCCCACTAGTTTCTAACCTTGCTTCACCTACAGTGAAAACTATGTATAATTACTAGTTAAAATTGGTGAGCCTGCCGAGTATAGTTAGGGAGAATAAAAAATGGCGGCTGTTTTATAATGTCGAAAAAAAATTAATTTTTGTTTTGGAGCTCCGTATCTTTAAAATTATCAACAGTACATGAAAAGCTAATACAACATCATTTAAAGGAGAGGAAGTTTTCTAAAATATTAGCCTTAATAGAGCTTTTTACGTTTAATAGATATAGCTTTTTAAAAAGCTACATTTCGTACAAAATGCACTGAAAAATCAGTAGTTAGTGAATTTATTTTGGAAAATCAATAAAGATCATAAAAGTTGCTACCTCTATAAGAATTATAGAAGGTAAGTGTCACAAGATACTTTATAGTAAGTTAAATTACCTTTATACTGAATGCTGGCAGAAATCTGTACGTCTAATACTTCCTTAGAAATTGTTTTTAATAAACCCAAAAATTATATCCTAGCAACTACAAATTATACTACAGAATTCATTTTGATAAGATCATAAAAACTAGTACTCCTAGGAAGATAAACATCATAAACTAGTTAATAGTACATTAAATTAGCTTTAATTTGAATGCTAATATATATTTGAAAGTAGAATGGTTTTTAGATATGGATTTCTCAAACTAAATTTACTAACTACTGTTGTTTCAGTGCATTTTTAATGAAATGTTGCTTTTTAAAAAGCTATGTCTTGAGAACTATTGAACGTAAATAGCTATATTAGGGCTCATATTTCAGAAAATTTACGTTTTTTAAATTTATTTATTTATTGATATTTACAACTGTATAAAAAATACAAATAAATTTGATCATAATGACGTAATAATAATGATATGATACAGCATGAAGAGAAACTACCTAGTAGTAGAACTCTAAAAACATTTTACAATATAAGGTCACGAGGCCATCTTCTTTTCAGGCGCCTCAGAGGATTGCCAGGAATGGAAGAGGAAGCAAGGTTAGAAGCTAGTGGGTTTGGGTGGTTAGGGAGTTTATAATGGAAGGAATGATATCGGGTTCGGGCTAGATCGGTTACATAGGGAACATTAAGGTCTTTATGTATAATTAATAAAAGTAACAAAATAAGGAGGATTGAGGATTTTACGAAGGATTTTGGATTGTAAGGATTGAATACGCAAGAAATTCAAAGGTTTAGTGGAGCCCCAAAGCTCAACTCCATATGTCCAGAGGGGCCTTATTATGTATTATTATCTTATTATCATCCTTATTATTATTATCATCCTTATTATCATGTAGATCAGTCTTTTGTAATGAATTGGAAGTAATCTGCGTGCAGTTTCCTGTCTTTTCAGTCTTGTGTGAGGATTGCAGGTTTGTCGATTTTCAAGGTGTAGTCCAAGATAACAAATCTGTTCTACAGAAGAAAATTTACTCTTCTATAAATGGTATTCTATTAGGTTTTCCTGTGTTGTTGGCAATTTTTAAGATATGAAACTCTGAAAGAAAAATTATTTGACTTACTGCCATTTTGTATTCTCCATACCTATACTTGGCAGATTCATCAATTTAGACTTGTAATTATAGATATTTTTCATTAAAATAATAAAAAATTGGGGTGAAATAACTGCATTTTTTATCCTGTTGGGCTCTTGTTCTTTAGCTGCAGCCGCTCAAGAAATTCAGGAGGTATCTTCTGAGGCATCACGAGGCTTCTTTACTTTATCAGTGGCTTTTATATGCCGAGAAACAGTCGATGCACTTGTCTTCAGTTGTTCTGCAAGTCCTTTAACCTCTAGGTTGATTATCCATATCTGTTCGTTCTCTTTTCCACTCTTCCCCGACCCCATGGATTAATTAAAACACGGAAAACACAAATATTCATTTGTTGGCAATTTCGAAACAGTGCAAACTGAAATCAAACGTGTTAGTACAGGACATTACGGTGGACCGTTTACTTAGAGCCCAAGCGGAGAAAAAAAGGCAGTTATCTCACCCCAAATGTTTGATAACTTAATAGAAAACTAGGTATAATTACTAGTAAAAATTGATGAGTCTGCCAAGTATAGGTAGATGGAATAAAAAGTAGTTTTTATGATATTCACATATGAATATAAATTTGGCAAATGAAAATTTGTCCGAACAACAATAAACAAAGTTCACGAAAAATATTACTCCTACAAAGATAAAGATCATAAACTACTTTATAGCTCATTAAACTAGCTTTAATTTGAGTGCTAATAGACATCTGTACGTCAAATGGTTTTGGAAATATAGATTTCTCAAAATAAATTCACTAACTACCGATCTTTCAGTACGTCCCATACAACATTTTTATTAAATGTTGCTTTTTAAAAGCTATATCTCGAGAACTATTTAACGTAAATAACTCTTTTAGGCCTCATATTTTAGCAAATTTGCTCGTCTTTAAATGACGTTATCTTAGGTTTTCTTGTGTTGTTCCTACATTTTATGATATAGAGCTCCGAATGAAAAATAAAATTTTTTTATCGCTTTCAAACAGCCGGCATTTTTTATTTCCCCATCCTATACTTGGCAGACTCATCAATTTTGACTAGTAATTATACATAGTTTTCATCAAAGTAATTAAAAATTGGAGTGAGATAACTACCTTTTTTCTCCTCTTTGGCTCTTGTACTATTATGTTTTTTGCAGCAAGTATAACTACCAAGTATAACTAAGAAGAAACATGAAAATCTCCTATTTTCATGGTCTTATTTAATGTAATACTAAACAATGTGCAATAAATATTAATGGTAGTAATTATTATAAAAAAGGATTAATAATGGCTCATTATAATCTATAAATATAAATATTGTAAATAATAGTCCACTAATCCCATTTTGGATTTCTGAAATAATAAAAATTGACATTTCATATAAAATGACTCAATATGTATATAAAAAAAAATATATATAATCTAAATGACAGGTCTAAACACAAAATTTAAATGTATTGTTCTGATATATTATTTCCTGAAAGTCTAATTAATATTTTGGAAATTTATCTTTTCTTTCTACAGACGAAGAAAAAAAAAATTAGGCTCAAAGACGACGGAAGGAAATTATATTCATTTGCTAAATATATTCAGATGACATAACGAATTGTTCACATGTCCCCTCCTTAATTAGGATTGGGTCGTTCTGAATTGCTAATGTTCGAGAAGTAGGTCAGCTCTTTCGGATAAAAAGTCCCCTCTTCAACTAACTGACAATTTTATTGAGTTCAGCTGAAATTATGTATTAATAATAAAATCATCCATATATTATTTACAACATTATTTTAGTTTTTCGATATTTTAGTAGGATTCCTTTTTATTTAAATAACTGTTTGCGGCTTTAGCGCACTTGCTCAGCCTCCACTGGCTCATCACCAGTGATGCGGTGAGAGGGATGCGCTGGGATCTTTTGAGCTCTGCTCTACCCCTCACACGTGGGGGATAGAGTGGGCTCAGGGATCCTCAGGTCGATTGTGTAAATATTGTATATTAGAGTGTAAATGTGACTAGAGACTATATTATTTTATCATTATGTTATTTTATTTATTTATTTTTCATACAGAT
>NW_027111562.1:880029-883641 GCF_000696795.3 Halyomorpha halys
TTTTTTTATTTTAGTATGTATGAGTTCATTCATCAATATTACCTATTGCCCACAACTGTGTGGCAGATTGTAATATCTATCAAAATTTAAATAACAATCCTTAAGATTAAGGAAAAAACTTTTAAACCACATTTTTACTTTCACTTACCTATATTAAAATAAAATAAAAATCTTTACCGACAATAACCATAAAGGTTTAGGGGTGATGTAATTTGTTAGGAAGTACTGTTACTAGACAACGGTTATGCAAGGATGTGATTTGTTCAGAATCACGCTCGACCGCCAGACTTTAACCCAGTTAATTGTACCCACTTTATGAGGAAAGGTGAACCACGGAGGCCACATGACTCCCTAACCCACATGATTCACTCACAGCTACAATGGAACAGCAAATAATTTTCTGCTACAGCTGTATTCGAACCCAGTCTTTGCATTTTGTAGCACAGTGCCCTTGCAATGAGCTACCCACTCGCATAAATAATTCTTAATTATTTCAATGAACTAAACGAGACCTACAGAACGGGAATGCAAAACCAGAAGAAGACCATAGAATGGACCAAGATAGAAAATATGGAATATCATCTTCTGTCTTTAGACTTCAATAGAGCTCAAAATTCAAATAATAACCCAGTCTAAAGAACCCTCAGCCGTTTAAATTTTTCTATTGAAGAGTATTTAAATTTTAATACTTGTATGCACAAAATGGTAGTTGTCAGCCGTTTAAGTATCTCGAACACACACACTATAAATATAAGGGGTATTCATGATCTATGTTAAAGCGTGTTAAATGGAAAAACTCGTGTTAAATCGAAAAAAATTGGCTTCTTTTGCCGTGGTAAAACAAAATAACATTTAACATGGCTGAGAGTCTGTTACTTGGTCAGTAAAATCGAGAATGACGTCACACAATAGACCAGTTGAGATCGCCGCCATATTAGTTGTTGTGACTTTCAATACAGTTGTCAATTAGCTCATCTTCATTCTCTTCTTCACAAGTTTGAAGATCAATAAGACACTCATAAGCTAAACTTTCACACAAATTCCACTTTTCACTCACTCTAGGCATGTTTTAATTAATTACTTAAATCAAAACTGAAGTAAACAATAACATGAGGGTCTGGAAGGAAGGTTATAAACATAAAGGCTTATACAACAAGTTGCTGAGAAAATCCGCTAGGGACTCTTATGCATTTAACGTTTAACATGACTTCAAATAGGGCTGCTCACAATCCTATAGTTATAACATTTAACATGGTAAAACATTTAACACAACATCATGAATACCCCTATAATATCTGCAAAATAAATCGTACATTATACATGATATAGAAATCTGCAGTGCCTGTAAATAATAATTATTTAACTGCCTATATCATCTTCTTCTCCAGTGCCCACCATCCAACGCATGTAGAGAGAGGTACCTCCAGCAAAGAGGTACAGTTCCTCGACTATCAACCTAACAAGACTAGAGCTACATGGGTGGTTCCGTTTTTTCTCAATAATTTTTTTCCAGCTCTACTAAAGCGATCGGTTCCTCCTGTTAAAATCTAATTACTGTTGGTTTAGAAATGAGATAAGAAGGTCCAGGCAATCAGCCATGTCCTTTCTCCTGTTTTTGCCTCGAGTCCTTTTGTTCCCTCTGGAGCTAGTTAGTATCACTCCCACCCTCTGTTCAGTCACCGTGCTTTATAGGATTGTCTTCATGTTCCATTCCCATGCTCATCATTTTAGGGTATCCAAAAACAAAAAAGAGATATTAAGAGTTAAGTAAGAATTATATATTTATTTTTTTATTTATTACAAAAAGAACATAACTTTTTGTACAAATAATTCAAAATATTTACATATGATATTATATAATATAATATTTACATACATTAAAATATGTCTTCAAGTGAGTCTTTTCTCTCACTACATAAGGGGTATTCATGATCTTTGGTTTAACATGTTAAACCGTGTTAAATGGAAAAACTCATGTTAAATTGAAAAAAATTGCCTTCTTTTACCGTGGTAAAACGAAATAACATTTAACGTGGCTGAGAGTTTGTTACTTGGTCTGTTAAATGGAGAATGACGTCACACAATAGACCAGTTGAGATCGCCGCCATTTTTGTTGTGACAGCTCAGTTCTTTCGTGTGTTTGTGGTATTCATATCCCTATTATTAAACCAGAATGGATAATTTTAATGGAACTGCATATCTGAATGATAGAAGATGGAGAATACTTTCAATACAGTTGTCAATTATCTCATCTTCATTCTCTTCCTCACAAGTTTGAAGATCAATAAGGCACTCATAAGCTAAACTTTCACACAAATTCCACTTTTCACTCACTCTAGGCATGTTGTAATAAATTACTTAAATCAAAACTGAAGTAAACAATAACATGAGGCTCTGGAAGGAAGGTTATAAACATAAAGGCTTATAAAACAAGTTGCAGAGAAAATCCGCTAGGGGCTCTTATGCATTTAACGTTTAACATGACTTCAAATAGGGCTGCTCACAATCCTATAGTTATAACATTTTACATTTAACATCATGAATACCCCTATAATAGAGCTTGCATTTTAAGCTCTTATTATATTAAATATAGGCCATCTGATATTACATACATGATTTTTCTTCATTTATAAATCTTAAAACTAATCTTTCCGTACATCATGAAGGTTAGTTAAGAGGCTAGTGGTTACAAACGAAAAAAGAGCTGTCCTTTTATATAATAGTATGATAATGTTTCTCAAGGATTCTGTTATCCGATTTACATAAAGAGATCTAGTATATTTACCGCTGACCTAACTGTAAGCAGCTTGTTGGGGAGTGATGAAAAGGGCCGAATCCTAACCTGAAGTCATAGAGAAAAACTGTTTGCTTATTAGAAATGAGCGTGAAAAATCGATTGAAGAACCGACTCTAAGGATATTTTCATATATTTTTTTCTCCTCAGACTCCGGTATTCCGGTTTTCCGAAAACGCAACTCACAAGAGTATTTTCCGGGTACGAAAGAAGAAGCTTGTAGAAAGTTCATAGGCGGCAGTAAGGATCCTAGTTAGGAGGAGTACAATTGTGGGAAGGGCGACAAAAAGATAATCGGGTGTAAAAGGAGAGAGACGGGAAATCTGTGAAGAACAAGAAGAGGATGGCCTACCATCCAAGATCGTTCACACGGCACCCAACCTCCACCTCAATTGATTTGTTTGCTTCTTACCGCCTCTCACAGTTTGCCCAGTCATCCTAAACACCTGCGGCTTTTCTATATATACTTTCAGGGTTAGCTTTATTCTTTATCTAGTTACAGTGTAGTGAGGGCACATTTATTATTATAGCGAATATATGTGGTCGGGGGGGGGAGGGCGGAGGGGGCGCGGTCAGCTAAAAAACCAAAATAAACTAAAACTTAATAATTAATGCCGACGTATCGACCTGAATTTCGGACCTTTATCAGGGCTCAAAAAATAAAAAAGAGACAACAACCATAACTCAGAGAAACATAAACAGTTAAAGGACAATAATAAACAAATAAACTTGGAAATATATATAACTATAAATTAAGTAGATAATAATAAGATGAAATATAATATTATATAATAATAATATTAAAATAGAGATAAAAG
>NW_027111562.1:884641-892116 GCF_000696795.3 Halyomorpha halys
AGGTTAGAAACTAGTGGGTTTGGGTGGTTAGGGAGTTTATTATGGAAGGAATAATATCGGGTTCGGGCTAGATCGGTTACATAAGAAACATTTAGGTCTGTACGTATGGTTTTAGTATTAACAAAATAAGGAGCATTGAGGATTTTACGAAGGATTTTGGATTGTTAGGATTGGATACGAGAGGAATTCAACAAACTAAATAATAAAATCAAATTAAAGAACAGAAATATTATAGAAATAAAGAAAAAGAGAGGTGCGAAAGAAAATAAAAGTTGAGTAATGGAATTTAAAAAAATAAGATATGTAAGTAATGTCTAAAATAATAAAATGTACATGTTGAAATTTCTGAAAGAAAACAATATAATACAATGGGCAAGAAACAAAAACAAAGATATCTATATAAATGTAATAATGGATAAAAAGGCAATAAATGAAACTTTAATATAGATGAATACAAAAAATATGCTAAATAAGAAGGACCAAGGGAGGAGAGATATGGAGAATGGAAAAAAATGAAAGAATAAAAAAATAATTTACATGAAACAAATCAAGGCAGAAATATACAATATATAGTCCAAAATTTTTAAATCTGTTTCAGCTAAATAAATAGTAATCATATACCCAAAATAACACAGAAAATAGAACAAAGATGGAAATAAAACAAACAATTAAAGCAAAGCAAAATATCAACGAAAACATCAAACCAGAAATAAAAAACACATAATTTTAAAGAGAAGACAACAAAAAGGTTTGGGATAATGACAATAATAAATTCTTTAGGTTGCAATATATACCAGGATTAACCCATAAAACTAAAAAAAAAATGCAATAGTATGATCATAACAATATTAAAACAGGTTCATACAATAACAACAAGCTGTAACACCAATCATCTAATATGAAAGACAAAATATATAAAATGAAAAAGCTAAATGCTTTCTATAGGCCAAAAACAATGAAATAATATATAATGCAGAGAAAAGAAAAAACTATAAACGAGGACTAAACATGTCACAAACTGTTAAGAATATAAACTGCATACCATAGCATAACTTTTTTTTTTTTAATAATTTATTTATTGATATTTACAACTTTATACATATATACACATCAAGTAAATTTGCTGTAAGTGATATTATGACATGATAAAAACATGTGGAGAATCTACCTATTGATAGAACTCCAAAAACATTTCTAAAGGAGAAGATCTCGAGGCCATCTTCTTTTCAGACGCCTAGGAGGATTATTAGGTAGTGAAGGAGAAGCCAGGCTAGAAACGAGTTGATTTGGGTGGTTGGGAAGTTTATTATGGAAAGATTGGAGTCTGGTTCTGGCCAAATCGGCAACATAGGGGACATTGAGGTCCTGATGGATGACTTGATGTGTGAAAAAGTAAGGATTTTGGACTGTAATGATTGGATTCGGGTGGAATTTGATGGTTTAGTGGAGTCCCATAGCTCAACTCCGTATGTCCAAATAGGCCTTATAATAGTCATGTAGATCAGTCTTTTGTAATGGATTGGAAGTTTGGACCGTTTGTCTAGTAAATGTTGTAATAGTCGGAATCGACGAGCAGTTTCCTGTCTTTTCAGTCTTGTATGAGGATTCCATGTCAGTCCTTTGTCCATATTTAGTCCTAAGTAACGGATTTGTTCAACAGGAATGAGTGGGGTATTATTAAAACATACTGTGGGGCAAGACAAAGATTTACAACGAAGGGTAAATGTGATTTGGTGGGATTTATTGGAATTAATTTTAATCCTCCAGTTTTGGCACTATTCTTCGAGGGTCGTGATGTGGGATTGGGATACAATGGAAGGATCATTATTCACTGACAATAGGCATGTGCCATCGGCATACGTGGTGAGAATAGTACAACCCATCCTAAGGGTTGTTAGCATAACTTAAAACAAGAAATTTAAGTTCAAAATCCCAACCATAATATCATGACAAAAAGCAGAAACCATCTTAGAAGCATATCACATAACTAGAGAAATCAACGACATTGTAAACCATAAAACAGATACAAAAACTTATATAAACATTATAACATAATAAATAGGGTGGCCATATAAGTAGAGAAATAAGAAGTCATGAAAAACATTTAAAAATAAAATTGTACAGTTCAAAACCATAATATTCAAATTTAATAAGAAAATTTATTAAATATAGACATACAAGTGGTAGACAAACATTACACAGACATGTTGATATGTCCAAAGAGATAATGCCTTACTGATAATGACATACTGTACTGACAGTAGTAGAAGGAGATTTGTTCATGATTCATATTCAACCGCCAAGTTTTCCTTTCAATTAACGGTATCTTATCACTTTACAAAGGCTGGATGTGCTCCAAAAGCTCCTGAATCCACAGGGTTGTCTCACGGCAACTGTAACAGAAGAAATAATTATCTGCCACAGCCGTATTCGAACTTACGACTAAGCCACCCCTGTTACCCTAAAAAAAAATAATAGAAAAAAATAATTATTTAAATAATCAAATTTCTATTTGCGCGTTATATACAACACAAATTTCTGTATTGTGTTTATCTGTCATCGTACATCTTCTACATATCTATATTTAAACTATAGGTTACTTTATTTGAAGTAGTACAAGCTCTTTTGGATTAATTATTTTTTTAAATTCTTGACATTAATTAAAAAAAATAATGCATTTTCATTATATACGTTTCATGCGTCAGACATTGTAAATTCATAATTGCCCACAAAACACGGTTCATAATAAATAGCACTTATATATACACAATAACTTACCTTACAAACATTGTTGTAAAACTGGAAATCAATTTCGAGTTTGCGGCTTTAGCGCACTTGCTCAGCCTCCACTGGCTCACTACCAGGATCTTTTGAGCTCTGCTCTACCCCTCACACGTGGGGGGTAGAGTGGGCTCAGGGATCCTCAGGTGGATTGTGTAAATATTGTATATTAGAGTGTAAATGTGACTAGAGACTATATTATTTTATCATTATGTTATTTTATTTATTTATTTTTCATACAGATTGTTTGATTATATTCATTTTGTTTATTTTTTTGTTTGCGTATATTTTAAGAGAGTTTTTTTATTTATTTAATTTTATTTTAGTATGTATGAGATCATTCATCACTATTACCTATTGCCCACAACCGTGTGGCAGATTGTAATATCTATCAATAAATAAAAAGTATTATTAAAAAAAATGTCGATAGTCTTGATAGAATAGATGTCGTATTCGAACCGGGGCCCGGGAGTTAGTAACACAGTTCCTTACTCACTAAGCTACCCTGCTTTCAGAATTTAATGTTAAATTGAATATGAGACAAAAAGAACTTTGATAATACCATCAAGAATAACTGTACTTAAAAAACAAAACAAAATATCGTTTCAGTTTATGTGAGTGTCGAATTCACTGGCAATTTTAACTCCTACTCCAAGATAACATTTAGACCTAGCGTCATAACTTCTTATAGTTAATTCAGCATTACACTGAGGGCCGGGTATTTGTCAGAGCTGATTAATATTCTCGGATGTTCCGCAGGTGTCCTTCGAGTTATGTCCTTTGAGACCCTTCTCCTAACTCAGTCCTGAGAGCATGAGTTAGCTGCCGTCGTGGGCATTTACATATCTGCACAAAGGGAGCTCTAGCGGCAGCCCTCGATTTATTTTTTACATACTTAAAATTATTTGTATTAGTTTTATTTTATTTTATCCTTTTATAATATTTACGATGGGTAGGGGGGCTTCCGAACCGAGATCGGTTACACTTTGAACTTAGCCATATATCAGAGAACGGCTATTCGCTGTCGTAAATTCGCCTTTTTGGGATATGGTCCTCATGAAAATTATATGAAATAAATTTCAGAGGGGCCGCCAACTATTTGATTTGGCTCTCATGAATTTTAATGATTTGTTATTGGGCAAGCTAACATCACTGCCGACAGTAGCGTAGTCAGGGATGTTTATGGATATTCGTAAACTTCTATTATTTTTTTTTTTTTTTGGTTTGATTTTACATTGCTGTCTGATTATAAATTTGTTTAACGGATCGAACTTGTATAGCGAATCACTGGAAAGGGGAGGTCTGAGAGAGTGAGATAGGTAGAATAAAATTGTCAAGTAAATGTAATGAAATTGTTAAATTGATAAAAAATAAATATAATTAAATATTTGTATTTAGTATTGTATTTAATATGTGTAGAGGAGTATTGATTGTAAAGGGAAAGAAAATATATGTCCGACCATGGATTGGTATGCTGTGTATTGTAGTAACACAATGTATGTGGGCAGCATGGCTAAAAAAAACATTTCTCTCTGAAGGTTTCATTTTATTTATTTTTAATTATTTTCTCGGACACAAATAAAAAGGGACCGCCTATACCTGAGAGAGTTGAGGAATTTGGCTTTGCAACCTCAAAACTGCAGATGTGCCGGTTCGAATACGGTCGAGGTGGTCGATTTTTATTTCTGAGGTGGTCCCAAGAAATGATAACTTCATCCTCCATCATGGTTAGAAAAAAGTGATACAATGTAAGACCACGAAGGAGGTTATATACACAAAACAAAAGACGGTAATAAAATTTCTTACGACCAAGTACATAGTTAAGTATAGTATAGTATATTAAGTATATTAATTAGACGATTGGAATATAATTTTTATAATAGAAACATATAGTTGGGACCACAGCCTGGTTATACTATTGATGCCCTTACACTATAACACACGAGAGAGAGAGTAAGCATACACTATAATATGATTGATAAAATAAAGAATAAAGTAAAACAATATTTAATGTAAAAATAAATAGTATAGGCGATATAAATTAGAAGAAATTATAAATGCCAGAAAACTACAAGGAAAATAATAAATGATAAATACTTGAAAACAGTCAAAACAAAAACATAAGAAAACGTCCTGATAGATAAAAATATACTAAAACAATAAAAGAAAACTTTAATGAATCATAAAAGATACTGGTTGGTTATAGATTTTTAGAAATAAAATTAACCTAAGTAAACCACAATGGTTCCTATTCATTCCTCTATTTTCAGTCTGCTGGTGTTCCTCAAGGTACTATATAGTATTCTGGGTCCCATCCTCTATACCGTCTATACAGCTGACATCCCAACAATTCCTAACACTATTCTTACCACGTATACTGATGACATATGTGTGCTCACAGTTAATAATAACACTTTGATTGCCTTCCAAACTCTCCAGTCCTTTATCACAACCCTCTAAGAATGGTGTCGAAATTGGAGGTTAAAAATAAATCCCATCAAATCACCTTTACTTTTCGTCGTAAACCTGCCAACTGTCCTACAGTATACTGTGGCGCTTACCCCTGTACAACAGATTTGTTATCTTGGACTACACCTTGAAAAACGACTAACTTGGAATCCTCACACAAGACTGAAAAGAACAAAACTGCACGCAGATTCCAACTATAACAGCACTTACTAGACAAACGGTCTAAACATCCAACTCATTACAAAAGACTGATCCACATGACAATAATAAAGCCCATCTGGACATATGGAGTTGAGCTTTGGGGCTCCACTAAATCCTCAATACTCCTTATTTTGTTACTAATAAAACCATCCACAAAGACCTAAATGTTCCTTATGTAACCGATCTAGCCCGAACCAGTTATAATTCCTTCCATTATAAACTAACCCAAATCCACTAGTTTCTAGTCTTGCTTCACTTCTATTCCTGGTAATCCTCCGAGGCGCCTGAAAAGAAGATGGCCTCGTGACCTTATATTGTAAAATGTTTTTAGAGTTCTACTACTGGGTAGTTACTCTACATGCTGTATCATATCATTTTGGTCTTACTTCAAATTACTTGGAGTTCTGGCAATGGTCAGATTCTCCACTCAAGTTGAGTGTTTTGCGGTTTAGCGCACTTGCCTAGCCTCCACTGACTCACTAAAAATGATGCGGCGAGAGGGATGCGCTGGGATCTTTTGAGCTCTGCTCTACCCCTCACGTGGGCAGAGTGGGCTCAGGAATCCTCAGGTCGATTGTGTAAATATTGTATATTAGAATATACATGTGACTAGAGACTATATTATTTTATCATTATGTTATCTTATTTATTTATTTTTCATACAGATAGTTTGATTATGTTCATTTTGTTTATTCTTCTGTTTGTATATACCATATTTTAAGAGATTTTTTTTTTTTTTATTCATTTATTTAATTTATTTTATTTTATTTTAGTATCTATGAGATCATTCATCACTATTGCCTATTCTCCACAACTGTGTGGATAGATTGTAATATCTATCAATAAATAAAAAGTAGTATTAAAAAAAAAAGTATTTTATATACTGTTGTAAATTTCAATAAATAAATAAATAAATTAACCTACAGAGCTTTGGTTAACAAAGAACATCAATAAATAACAATAGTAGATATTATTGGTTGGTTAATTTCTATTTATATTATAATATGGGTTACAGAAAAAGAAGAAAAGGTGAGATATTGCAGTTAGTTAGATATTGATAGTTCCGATAACATAACATCGCTAGTGTTATGTTAGTTTTTTATATGACTAGTTATAGGAGGATTTATGCAAAACGCAATGGCGTTATTAAAATTCCTTCTTTTTATCCTGTAATTCTTTTTTTTTTTTTTTCTTGGAACACTTTCATCCTTATAGAAGAAGGACTTCTTCAGACGAATAGCAGTTGTCAATATTAATTGTTTACCTCCTTCAGGACTGTTAGTGAAAACTCTATAATCTAATAGAGAACGAATTCAACCCATCGGAGCATATGATAAGAGAGCACAATGAAGCGGTGCCAACACGCTAAGGAGACGACAGATATAATTAGCTCGAGAGGATGGACCCGCCCATCCTCTTGATAGATGATTGTACGATAGCTAACTGATAAATACTCCGTGTTGATAGTAGGCCTACAATTACACACCATCATATGTCGGCCGTAGTCGAAGGCTTTGTCATTCAAAATAGGTCAGGAGTTCTATTGAGTTGCCTAATTGTGCCTCCACTAGCTCCCTGGCAACTGTTGCTACGGGTATAATGATCCCTGATCGCTATTCCCACAACATCGCCACTGGATCCTCGAAAAAATAAGGCTTTTGTTGGTTCAGTTAATGATATACTACCGAAAAATGGAAAGTGGTAGCGATACGTCGTCTATTTAACTTCATGAAATAAGGCAATCGGCCGTAAAACGTGGTATCTAATATTTTTTGTTAATGTTTTGGCAATATCTGGTTCCTTCAAGCTGATTTCACAGTTATTTGAAAAAATACGGTGGAAATTTATAATGAACATAAGAAAACTTTAACGAATATGATATAGATCAGGGGGGGGCTAACTTTTCTGTATATAAGATAAAACTGTTTGTTTGTTTATTGTTGCTTAAAGGCGTAAAACCCTCTGGTCATCAACGCCTATGGCATACTAAAAATTAATAATAAATAAAATAAAAATAATAAATT
>NW_027111562.1:892181-902652 GCF_000696795.3 Halyomorpha halys
TTTTAAAAATAATTTATTTATTGTTATTTACAACTGTATAAAAATATATAGAAAAATATATAGTAGTTTTTATTATATTCACATATGAATATAAATTTTCAAATGAATATTTGCCTGAACAACTATAAATCAATTTATCTTAGCAAAACGATTTTTCATCACTAGGCAATTGGTGACTGTTTGCGAAATGAGGAACTTTATTTTATTTATTTTTTTTTTAATAATTTATTTATTGTTATTTACAACAGTATAAAAATATATACAACAAGTAAATTTGCTGTATGTGACATAGTGACATGATACAAACATGTGGAGAATCTACTCATTGGAAGAACTCCAATAACATTTCTAGAGAAGAAGATCTCGAGGCCATCTTCTTTTCAGACGCTTAGGAGGATTATTAGGTAATGAAGGAGAAGCCAGGTTAGAAAAAAGTGGATTTGGGTGGTTGGGAAGTTTATCATGGAAGGAATGGTATCTGGTTTACTGAGGCTGTTATAAGACTGATCTACATCACTATTATAAGGCCTATTTGGACATACGGAGTTGAGCTTTGGGGCTCCAGTACACCATGAAATTCCTCCCGAATCCAATCCTTACATTCTAATTAATCCTTAATGCTTCTTACTTTATCACAAATCAAGTCATCCTTCAGGACCTCAATGTTCCTTATGTTGCCGATTTGGCCAGAACCAGGTACCATTCCATCCATGATAAACTTCCCAACCACCCAAATCCACTTGTTTCTAACCTGGCTTCTCCTTCATTACCTAATAATCCTCCTAGGCGTCTGAAAAGAAGATGACCTCGAGATCTTCTTCTCTAGAAATGTTATTGGAGTTCTATCAGTGGGTAGATTCTCCACATGTTTTTATCATGTCACTATGTCACCTACAGCAAATTTACTTGTTGTATATATGTGTATACAGTTGTAAATATCAATGAATAAATTATTAAAAAAAAAAAAAAAAAGTTTTTTGTTTTTTTTTTAATAATTTGTATTCGCACTTGCTCAGCCTCCATTGGCTCATTACCAATGATGCGGCGAGAGGGATGCGCTGGGATCTTTTGAGCTCTGCTCTACCCCTCACACGTCCTCTACCCCTCATTCATTACCTAATAATCCTCCTAGGCGTCTGAAAAGAAGATGGCCTCGAGATCAATATATTCAACAAATTTACTTGTTGTGTATATTTTCATACAGTTGTAAATAACAATAAATAAATTATTAAAAAACAAAAAGTATAACACTGACCTTAAATAAGTATAAAGTATGACCAATAAAGTTTATATTTGACAGCTTATAATATAATAAGTAATGCTATGTAAAAGTGCAATTAAGTAATTAAGTTTTCGTTTAGTACACAGCTTGTATTATTTTGAAATCTTAATTAGCTTTATCTTAAAACATTTTATTTATATTTTAATCTTAGCAGCGAGCTGTTTATCGACGCAGCCCTGGTCCTTCCTAAAAGAGACGTGAATTATTCTCAAGGCGTTTGGATTTGTTATTAAAGGGAACTACCTGGCAGCTATTGTAAGGACATGCTACCACCAATCTTCATCAATAACTGGTTAAACTTTTAAATTCTAGCCTTTTTGCCTCTCAAGGGAAATGTCGGTTAATTATGCTCAATTAGTTATGTCCCTCTGGTAGTTACCTCAACCAATTAGTGGCAAACAATTTATCTCTTATTCAATGAATCTCTCTTACAATGGCAATGGAATAATTTGTAATAATAAAATTATAATTCAAAACACATACTATATAATTATAACACAATAAATTATTATTTTAATAAATATATTTATCTTATATAAAAAATTAATATTGGTTTCTCCGTATTCTTTGTGCTGTTGTGCCGTTTATTTGCTTGTGATGCTTGGCTGCATTGGCTGTTTGCTAAATTGTGTTTGCTCAAAAAACAAATAATTTTTTATCAATGTGAGAGTAAAAAAATAAAAATAAAAAACCAACATAAAAAAGGTGTAAAATAATGAGAGTCCAAAATGTTACATTAAATATCAATTTCTAATTTTAAATTCCCAATTAGAGTTCTGGCAATGGTCAGATTCTCCATTCATGTTGAGTATTTGCGTCTTTAGTGCACTTGCTCAGCCTCTACTGGATCACTACCAGTGATGCGGCGAGAGGGATGCGCTGGGATCTCTTGAGCTCTGCTCTACCCCTCACACGTGGGGGATAGAGTGGGCTCAGGGATCCTCAGGTTGATTCTGTAAATATTGTATATATTATTTTATCATTATGTTATTTTATTTATTTATTTTCATACAGATAGTTTGATTATGTTCATCTTGTCTATTCTTTTGTTTGTATATATTTTAAGAGAGTTTTTTTTTTAATTTATTTTTTTTTTTTTTTATTTTAGTATGTATGAGATCATCCATCACTATTACATATTGCCCACAACTGTGTGGCAGATTGTAATATCCATCAATAAATGAATCTTAATTTATATTATTAATTATTAAATATATAAAGGGCGTGTTATTAACTGGAAGTATGTAAAAACAATGTTATAAAAAATAAGAAGAAATATACGGAGAATAGGAAATGAAGAAGTGAGAGATAAGATAAGAAAGAAAAAAACTTTTTCTTAAAAACAGTTTTAGGCAGAGACAATTTATTTTATTTTTATGTTTCTCTGATTTTTTTGTAGCTCTGATGAAGGCCTGAAATTCACTTCGAAACGTGGGGAAAACGAAATATGATTGTTTATTTCTGTATCATTGCTTCATACCCCAAATGATTTTTTTTTCTATTATATTTTTAAAATATGCATTGGCGACAACAATAGTTGATGCCAATTTCCGTCTCAAATCCAACTGAAAATATTTCCTTGAATATGCAGTGAATCGAATCCCGTGTCGAGAATGGAAGGAGGCAGGAGAGCACAATGGGATGATCTGCGCTGTGGGTGACGTATTGACTGATCCGGCACAAAAAGAAAAAACATCTCTAACACTAGAGGTGTTGCTTTCTCGAATCGGAAAACAGTGACAAATCGATGATTGCTAACGGACGTCTCTTCTCCGGTTCCCGGATCATCGGCAGTCGCGTTGACAACCAATGACAAAAAAAAAAACCACAGGCGAAAGCTGTGTCCCAGGATCATCTGCCTTTCACCGGGCGATCACCCTCTGTCGATCGAGTTAGCTGCACCGGGTATCGAACCCGAATAAAAAAAAACACAATGAGTTCGAATCCAGTCGGGGAAGACTTATTTGCCATTTAGTCGGCCATAGTAGAAAGTAGTGATACAGTCGGTGGTGCCGCCAGTCAAGGGTAACCCCGCTCCTAAAAACAATTGCTGGCTTTCTAAGCGCTCCCAACGGGTTGCAGACATTACCGACCTCTTCTTAAGGAAGTAAAAGATACAATAAAGTTCTGTTCGATTGGGTCGAAAAATCGATTCCGTAGAACCATGAAAAGGACTCGGCTCTAACGAATGAAATTAAAAATATTAATAATTGGAGAAGTTTGTCGGGGGGGGGGGGTACGGTCAGCAAAGAACAACATAAATAAACAAAACCATATTTATTTATTTTATGCCGACGTTTCAACCTGAGTTTCAGGTTTTCATTAGGAGTTATGACGTAGAAGGTAGACCTGCAACTGAAGACCTGAAACTCAGGTTGAAACGTCGGCATAAAATAAATAAATATGGTTATGTTTATTAATGATGTTCTTTGTTGATCGTACCCTCCAATCATTAATCCACGATCAACTATCTACGGTCAACTATCTACGGTCAACTATCTACGGTCAACTATCTACGGTCAACTATCTACACCTCATTAAAAATATTTATAGTTTGAAATGAAATGAAAAATAAGTTATTATACTGGGACTAGGTCCATGTAGAACAATTATAAGGTAATTTTAATATTACTATAACATATATTGGCCGAAAACAAAGTCGCCACACTTATTTAAAATTCCATACACTAATTTTAGATTCACAAAATGTAAAGCCACAAATTATCTGTACTAATATAATATCGGATTAGATTGGTGAAGTAAAAGGTAGTTAAACGAAGGAAGGGTTGGTACATAACGTATGTTAAAGGGAATGGAGTTCCAGTGAATGGCAGGTCAGGTAAAAACTGATTTATCAAACGCAACTGTTCGGTGAGGTGGGGGTAGATATCAGATAAACAGGACCTGGAAGTACGGGATTGGATCGGGAATTTGAATTACAGGTTTTTAAGGATATAGGGGGGGGAGGGGGATGTGTATTTCTTAGAACAGAAAGGAAGCTAGGAAATACTGGCATTGCAAGGATGGATAGAGCAACTTCAGCCTGGAGCAATATTGGGTTATGTGCTTATCTCTGGTAATCCCGAAAATTAATCGTATTGACCAATTCAAGTTTACATTCCAGATTAACCTAGAGTCTACCATATACCAGGCAGCCATAGTGAGGGGGAGGGGAAACAAGAGAGGAAACTTAGAGTTGACGGGTTTTATGTGGAAGGAGATAACGGGTTCTATTGAAATGCTTCAGGGTTGCTAAAGTTTCTTTAACCCATTGAAGATTATGGCACCCTAAAAAGAGAGTAGTGCTATTTAAAAATAATAATATATATTATCTTACTATAATATAATATATTGTTTACAGTAAAATAGTATTAGTATAATATAGTAATGTAGCAACATGAATCGTAGATTCAAGCTTACACATGCAAATAACTTCATTATAAGTTCAACCTTATATGTATAAACATTTTTTTAAACAATGTATCGTCCTGTAGATTTTTTCATCTGCCCAATAGAAATTTCCAGAAAAAGAAACAAATTTGAAAAAAGTAATTATCATAAAATATAAAAGAGTATGTAATGAAAATATACATATTGAGACAGGATGTAAACTGAATTATGTACTCGATAAAAGTTTTTAAATTTTTTCTACTTTTTAAAATTACAAGAATTTTTTTTAATGAAATCAGTAAATGTTATTTCATAGGTAAATGCTTATAATTAATTTTATTCTTTTATGGAAGACTATTTACTGTATATATATTAATACTAATGAAATTTATTCTTAATTATTATTGTGTTATTAATGTTTAATTTATTTTTCTTTAATGTTTGAGAGGTCCTTTGCCAATCTTCAATTTTTTCTACTGTTCAAAATTACAAAAATTAAAAAAAAAATCTCTTACCTTACAACTATCAATAAGTATTAATAGTTTCCTTCCATAAATAAATTGATTTATTTGGTTCATTCTCTTAGATTTAGATTTATTTATATTTTTAATGAAATCAATAAATGTTATTTCATAGTTAAATGTTTATAAATAATTTTATTCTTTTATGGAAGAATATTTTATGAATATATTAATAATTGTGATATTTATTCTTAATTATTTATTATTATAGTGTTGTTAATGTTTAATTTATTTTTCTTGAATCTTTGAGAGTTCCTTTTCCTATCTTTAATTTTTCTACTGTTTCAAATTACAAAAATTAAAAAAAAAAAAAAATTATCTTACCTTAATACTAACAATGAGTATGAACAGTTTCTATTCATAAATTTATTTAGTTGTTTCTCTCAGATTTAGGCTTGTATATATATTTTTTAAAGAAATCAATATAGGTTGTTTCAGAGTAAAATGTTTAAATGGATTTATATTTACAATCATATATGGACAGATTTCTATTTATTTATTATTGTATCTATTTTTATTTTTTTTTAAATGAAATTACACTGTTTGTTTCTTAATAAAATATTTATAATTAATTTTATTCCTACTGAATATAATTAGTACTTGTGAAATTTATTCTTCCTTTTTATCGGCTTTATGTTGTATTTATTTTTCTTCTCTTTCGGGGAGTACGTTACCCGTATTCAGCTTTACATTACCTTTTTCTTAGTCTCCTTTTTGATTACATTCATATAATTATATTTTGTCATCTTTATAATAAACCTTAATTTCAGTTGGAAATATTAATGGAATATTATATTTATGGAAGGAGACAAAGTTTGCTTGAATGATTAAGACTAAAAATTAACTAAAAATAGGCCAAAATGTTATAATATGAATTTAATTTAATCAACAAGGAGACTAGGAAAAAGGTGATGTAATCCTGAAGATGAGAAAAAGACAATGAAACTTTTAAAATAATAATAACAACAAAAAGGAAT
Source organism: Halyomorpha halys (assembly GCF_000696795.3). Classification (NCBI taxonomy): domain Eukaryota; kingdom Metazoa; phylum Arthropoda; class Insecta; order Hemiptera; family Pentatomidae; genus Halyomorpha; species Halyomorpha halys. Next base: position 898,352 of record NW_027111562.1, read on the forward strand.
TAGTCAGTATAGTATGTACTATAATATGTGTATGAGTGATAATACATGGTTAAAAGAAAAAGAAAATTGACAATCTACTAACATCTTTTGGGATTAAAAATAAGGTAAAAAATGTTATTATAATTTGTTTCCAAATCAGTTATATAATACAAATTATTGTAGTACTATATTAAAAAAATTTAATATAAAAAATAAATTCCATTAAAATTGGAATAAAACAACATATTAGCAAACATAATTTTCAAAGTAATGTATATTTTTAATATAATCAATTTTTCATCTTCATGTTCAACTTTTAATTAATGTAAAATTTCATTTTTTGAATTTATTAATAAAATAAATATTAAGTGCTATGTTAATTAATATTTATAATACCTTAGAATTTTAATGAGATGACTGGAGCGAAGAAGTTTGAAAGTGATCAAATTAAGAAAAGCCCAAAACGTCACTAAAATATACATATTATTTATCTAGCATAATAGAATTGTTAGCAAATAAAATTTATGAAGGTTTAATGAAGTGCCGAGAACAATTTTCCTCATCAATTTTGATTTATAATTAATAATTAAATATATTAAGTAAAATGTTTCTGTTTAAAAACCCAATACAGTAGAACCTTTGTTATCCAGGGTTATCACGGATAATCGAATTACAACATTTTATTGTTTTAAAGTGATACGAGATGAAGGTTAATTAAAAAAACTACGCAGAATACTTTTGTTAACTAAGAAATGTTTTATGTACATTAAATAATAACATACGAAAATACGTAATGAATTTAATTTTCATTTAGAGAAAAAATCAGTAATTTTAGTTTGGTTTTTACTTTACATTACTTATCTGATATCAGTTCTCATTTCCAGTAGCTAGATAATTCTGCTATAATTTTACTGAATTTAAGTTGATTTCTGTTCAAGCGCTAAAGTGTCCTTTTGTTTTTAGCGATTTTTAAGTTCACATTTAAATGGAAACTAAAGCACAACTGAGTTAATAATTCTGGTTTTTAGGCAAATAGGTCACCAGGAGTTTCATAGAAAGACGAACAAATTACTGTTCCTAGAATATGAATTGTACATGCAGTTATCAGAAACATCTCATTCATACTATACCAGCTTGCCGTGTTTTTCCATTCATTATTTTAAATAATAATAAATAATTAACAATTCTGTTATGATTAATTATTTTATATATGCTTGTTTGAGAGTGGTTTAGTTTATTCCTAATTTAAAACAATTTTGATCCTTTTTTTCCTCTAAACTTTTATTCTTTAAAATTTTTAAAAAACGTTTCGGCTCTCAGGACATTCTCAAGGATACCACCTTCAATATTGATGTCATTTCTTTTTTAAATCTTAAAATTCCAGGCTAATTGCCCTTGTCACATATAACTTTTTCTAAAAAATTTATATCTTAGATTTAAAACTTTTTTTACAAAACACTTTCCTTCCTTCCTTCAGTTACATTTACGAAACGTTGGAGAAATTAAGTATAAAAGTTAAGAGGAATAAAGGATCAAAATTGTTTTAATTTAAGAATTCTGTTATGGTTAAAATTAATCTTACATTTTTTTTTTTTATAAATAAATGATGTAAGAATAAAAATAAAAAAAAACCTTATTAAACAAAAATGGGCCCCTCAAAACGCTGGTTAATAGAGCTTCGGATAACGGGGACCCTACCGCAAAATCAATAAATGTTAGTTTCATTGAATGCACATAGAAATAGAAGACAAATGGATAAGGTGACTCTGAAGAAAAGAAAGAGAGTGTGAGAGTTCATAAAATCAATTCGAAGCGATTAAAAAATGAGTCAGCTCGATAGACAGTGCCCCCGCATTGTGATGAGAGATACGGCTTACAATAGCGCATTAGAGGCGAGTACATGTTAGAGTCGTATCCCGAAACCGCTCTGGATCGAGTATGGTAATGACTCCCTAGGGATCCGGGACTCGGGGGACATTTAAATTAGGCCTGATTGTGTTGCACTTAATTAAGAAACATGTTCCCAATAAAAGAAGCCATATATTTCTCCCTTTTTTCGACACTCCTCCCGATCTACCTTCGGAGATACCCTACACGACCCCACTACCGGCTCGGGAATCTGTGTATCTTCACGGCTGGGCAACGTTGTTGAAGCAATTAATAGCCGGAGTGGATAATGGGCGACAAGCTTCCAGAGACATCTTGATGGAGCGGCATTATTCCACTTTATTTCTAACAGAACTATTGGAAAAAATAAAGAATTTAAAAAAAAAAATCTTTAAAGTTAATGGGAAACCCCTCAAATTGATCTTTAATAATAAAAGCCCTTCTCAATCACTGGTCAATTAATTGTACTATATATGAAATATGTTTTAATTAACTCTTTACTTAATTAGTTATTGTTATATAATGTTTCTAGGGAGTGGGATAGCTCAGTGGTATTCGGCTGTTGCTGATAATTATGTATTTATAAGAAGATGGTTAACTTACTAAAATATATATTTATCTATGATATTAGAAAATAAAATTTATGAAGGTTTAATGAAGTGCTGAGAAAAATTTTCCTCATACCTTTCGATTTATAATTAATAATTAAATATATTAAGTAAAATGTTTCAGTTCAAAAGTAGAACCTTTGTTATCCAGTGTTTTCACGGATAATCAATTTACAACATTTTATTGACTTAAAGTAGTAGAGATGAAGGTTAATTAAAAAAAAAAACTATGCAGAATACTTTTATTAACTAAGAAACGTTTCATAAACATTAAATAATAACATACGAAAATACGTAATGTATTTAATTTTCATCTAGAGAAAAAATCAGTAATTTTAGTTTGGTTTTTACTTTAAGTGTCCTTTCCCAGTTATCAGTTAAAGTGTCTTTTTCTAAGCTTCCAGAGACATCTTGACATCTTGAAGCGGCATTATTCCATTTTATTTCTCACAGAACTATTGGAAAAAAGAAAGATTTCAAAAAAAAATCTTTAAAGTTAATGGGAAACCCCTCAAATTGATCTTTAATGATAAACGCCCTTCTCAATCGATGGTCAATTAATTGAACTATTTATATGAAATATGTTTTAATTAACTTTTTACTTAATTAGTTCCTGTTATATAATGTTTCTAGGGAGTGGGATAGTTCAGTGATATTCGGCTATTGCTAATAATTATTTATTTATAAGAAGATGGTTAGGGTTTTGGTCAAAAAAGTTTTTAACTTATTAAAATATATATTTATCTATGATATTATAAAATAAAATTCATGAAGGTTTAATGAAGTGCTGAGAAAAAATTTCCTCATCCCTTTTGATTTATAATTAATAATTAAATATATTAAGTAAAATGTTTCAGTTCAAAAGTAGAACCTTTGTTATTCAGAGTTTTCACGGATAATCAATTTACAACAATTTATTGACTTGAAGTAGTTGAGATGAAGGTTAATTAAAAAAAAAACTATGCAGAATACTTTTATTAGCTAAGAAACGTTTCATAAACATTAAATAATAACATACGAAAATACGTAATGTATTTAATTTTCATTTAGAGAAAAAATCAGTAATTTTAGTTTGGTTTTTACTTTACATTTCTTATCTGATATCAGTTCTCATTTCCCGTAGTTAGATAATTCTGCTGAAACCTCTCAAATTGATCTTTAATGATAAACGGACTTCTCAATCGATGGTCAATTAATTGTACAATTTATATGAAATATGTTTTAATTAACTCTTTACTTAATTAGTTCCTGTTATATAATATTCCTTAGGAGTGGGATAGCTCGGCGGTATTCGGTTGTTGTTGATAATTATTTATTTATAAGAAGATGGTTAGGGTTGAGGTAAAAAAAGTACAAACAGAGTTGACGGGTTTTAAGTGGAGGGAGATAACGGGTTCTATTGAATTGCTTCAGGGCTGCAGTTTTTAACTATTTAATGCCCGACGTCTCGCCCCACCTAAAGAAAACTTTACAACAATAAGATACAATAAGGCAAAATAAGTTAGGATACATATTATGTAAAAATTAAGTGAGAAAATTGTATATAAATAAAAGCAATTTATTTATTTTAATGTTAAGAACTTTTATTTATATATAATTGTCTTATCACATAATTTTTACATAATATGTATCCTACCTTAATTTACCTTATTGTATCTTATTGTTGTAATGTTCTTAGTTTTTTTGTTTCTGTTTAGCCCTGATGAAGCCCTGCAAAGTGGAGCGAAACGTCGGACATTAAATAGTTAAAAACTGTTTGTTCCTTTTTGACCGCAACTCTGACCATCTTCTTATATTTAAAGTTATACGATCAACTATATATTTATA
>NW_027111562.1:902702-905814 GCF_000696795.3 Halyomorpha halys
AATCACGTCAATTGTCTTGCTATATATTTTTAACCCTAAATTAAAAAAAATATTTGTATACATTGTAAAGTAATTTAAAAAACAATAATTTTTTTTTTTTTTACTGTAGCGGCAAGTCAATCCTATGGGTTCGCAAGCAGTAACAGATGTTATATATTTTAAAAAGATAACAACAGTATGAGAAGTAGTTATATTAAGATTATGAAAGAGGGACGAAAAACGAAATAATACATATGAATATCCAGTTAGTAAATAATGTAAAAATAAAAAATGTGAAAAAGAAAACTTATATATAATTAATTAAATATGTAATGCGGTCAAAGTGCACTCAAATAGTAAAAAATCATTTGTATTTTATTATTCGTAATAGAAAAGAAGAAATATGTATTGAAATTTTTTTATTACCAGACTTAAAACGTTACAGGGCTTCACAAGGATTAAATGAGGACAAAGTATAAACATTTTAAAGGATTATAAGAATTTATATACAAAAATAGATATAAAATTTAACGAACTAAATTTAAAAAGTAATATAAGTTATGGGAGCGCAGTAGCCCCGGGGTAAAGCGCGTGGCTACTAACTCTAAGGACGAGTTCGAATCCGGCTGGACAGAAAATTGTTTTCTGTTACACTGTAGCCGTGAGTCAACTTGTAGCAGTACATATTTAAATATAAGTTATACATACAAACTGGGGGCGCGGTGACACAGAGTTATTTACCAAGTTTGTATTCTTAAACAATCTAATCCGTCTGAGTAGATAATTATTTTCTGTTACACTCTGAGTCAACCCTGTGTGTTCAGGAACCAGGGGTTAACCCATCCACATAATTTCTGTTTATTGGGAATAATTTGGTAGTCAAGCGTGGTTTTGAACAAATCGCCTGCTTGCACAACTGTTTGTCTAGTAACAGTACTCCTTTACAAAGTACTGAAACCCTACATAAATAGTAGCGGTTCACATTATTATAAATATAAACTATAAATGATCAGAATAATTATTAATAGCAATTACAATAATGAATAATAAAATTAAAATGTAGTACTGGAATAAAATCAAATCGTTTTTCCATTAATTATTACTCCATTGCTATGTTTGTAAGAGTATTTATATTATTTATTTCTGTATTCATTATTAATAATTATTCTGTTCGTTAACGTTTATTTACTTTATTAATTTTTTTCCTTATTTTACGTTCTATGTATATACTCATTATATTATGTCATATTTGTACCGTTGATTGACCATGTGTAGTTTATAAAAGGAAAATGGTTCGGGTAAAGACCCAAATAGTTATAAAACTATAATAAGCCGACGTTTCGCCCCACTTTGCACGTTTACTCCACATTCTTGTGCTACCTCCATTCAGTAAGCCTTCATGAAGCGTTGCATATTGGGGCGAAACGCAAGCTCTTAGTTATGTATATTTTTTTCATTTATTTGCAATGGAGGCCACAGTGGGACAGAACGTTGGTGACGAATGTTATATAATGTTTTTAGCAGCCACCCAAGCCATCTTTCTACAATCGATAAGCAATTCATAACCATTTAATACTTCCATTCATACTTTATCTTTTTTCCACCTAACTATTTAGCGCTCGCTTCAATTTCGCAACCATAGTTAAACTGATCCCCCTTGGGACTGTAACATGATCACAGTGGATTAACACGATCTGGTGTCATTATCAAGATGGCGGTGGGCGGCCATTGGAGCGGACTCACTGAGCATGACCTTAAATAGCTAAGTAACAGCGCCCCCTCCACTCTCTTCATGGAACTAGTAATTGCGGCTCTATCTTCCGGAGTACTCTCCAACAGGAAGTTGGGGCGGGGAAACCTGCGGTTTGTCGTTGGAAAGTGATCCCAGTTGTCGCTAACGAATAATAGCTGATTAATAACCACCGGAGCACCCGGAACAATAATGAATAATATATGATTATTCTTCATTAATAAATTCGAAAATATCAGTGAAATATTTGTGTATTACTCGCGTCGAAAATCATATTGGAATAACTATAAATAATAAAACTATATTAGCTTTTGCTAAACTAAGGCACATTCGCGCATGTGCAAGCGATTGATGGAGTATTTTAGCACAAGAACCCAAGAGGAGAAAGAAAGCAGTTATCTCACCCAAATTTTTGATTACTTTAATGAAAACTATGTATAATTACTAGTCAAAATTGATGAGTCTGCCAAGTATAAAAAAAACTAATTTTTCATTCGGAGCTCTATATCATTAAAAGTAGGAACAACACAAGAAAACCTAAGAGAACGTCATTTAAAGAAGAGAAATTTTGCTGAAATATGAGCCCTAATAGAGATATTTACGTTAAATATTTTTCGAGAAATAGCTTTTAGTGAATTTTTAGCTAGTTAGTGAATTTCTTTTGAAAAATTTATATCTCAAAAATCATTTGACGTACAGATGTCTATTAGCACTCAAATCAAAGCTAGTTTAATGAGCAATAAAGTAGTTTATGATGTTTATCTTCGTAGGACTAATAGTTTACATGAAATCTGCTAAAATAAATTTATTTAAAGTTGTTCGGACAAATTCTCATTCGCCAAATTTATATTCATCTGTGTATATCATAAAAACTACTACCCCTACGAAGATAAGTGTCATAAACTACTTTATAGTAAGTTAAATTTTCTTTATTTTGAGTGTTTGCAGACATATGTGCGACTTATGGATCTAGTGATATATTTTTTCAAAAACCTAAAATTTTATACGAACAACTAGAAATTAACATTTTGTGAAATTATTTTGTCATATATCATAAAAACTACTACTCCTAGAAAGATAAATATAATTTATTTATTTATCATATTATTATACAAACTATTTTGTAGTGACTTCAACTAGCTTTAATTTTAGCGCTGGCAGACATCTGTACGTCCAATAGTTTCTGAAATGAAGTTTTTCATAAATCATACTTTTTTTCCGAACAACTATAAATCAATTTATTTATTAAACCATGGTCGACATCCTACCGCAACAGCCGCAGGGAGGAGGTTGCTCTGACCCGCTTGAGAATAGGTCATACTCTCCTCACGCACTCTCACCTGATCAGAAAACTGCCACCTCCAACGTGCAAATATTGTCAGT
>NW_027111562.1:905981-906924 GCF_000696795.3 Halyomorpha halys
AAATTATTTTTCAATTTTTTTTATTTTTCTATTTTTTATTTATTTATTTTTTTTTACTTTTATCATCCCATAGGCGTTGATGACCAGAGGGTTTTACGCTTTTAAGCAACAATCAACAACAACAAATTTATTTTGCAAATATCATGCAACGTACTATTCCTACGAAGGTAAAGGTCATAAACTTCTTTATAGTCCATTAAACTAGCTTTAATTTGAGTCCTAATAGACATCTGTACGTCACATAATTCCAGAGATATAGATTTCTCAAAATAAGTTAACTAACTACTAATCTTTCAGTAGATTTTTAAGAAATTTTGCTTTTTAAAAAGCTGTATCTTGAGAACTACTGGACGTAAATAACTCTTTTAGGGCAAATATTTCAGTAAATTTTTTTTTCTTTAAATAATGTTCTCTTAGATTTTCTACTGTTATTGGTAGTTTTCAAGATATAAAGCTCCGAATGAAAAAATAATGTTTTTTTTAAGGTTTTGAAACAGCCGCCATTTGTTATTCCTCCTACCTATACTTGGCAGCCTCATCAGTTTTGACTAGTAATTATACATAGTTTTCATTAAAGTAATCAAACATTGGGGTGAGATAACTGCCTTTAAGTTGCTTTTGTTGGGTGTTCCTTTTTCGCAGCACTTCTTTTTTTTTTTTTTGCTTTTGCTACATCCTCACCTTTCTTTAAGTACCATCCACAGATGAATATTTGTGCTCTTCGTTTTTAATTAATTAAATTAAATTTACCCAACCTTTGGATTCAATAATTAACTCTTGTTTAAGATTGTACATTTTATAATTCTATCAATTCGGTGTAAAAACATTGTTTCAAATTTTGTTAATTAACTTTAGCAGTTTATTTTTTATTTAACATAGCACATTATATATTTATGAAGATAATATATTATTTATAATCTTTAAATTTCTTTCTTGAGACTGG
>NW_027111562.1:907584-920000 GCF_000696795.3 Halyomorpha halys
TATATTATAATTATATTATTTCAATTTTTTAAGGCAAGGTAATTATTTATTAAATAAATCAAAACTTATATCCTTTTTTGTCTCGACACTTTTTATTTTTCAACAGTCCAACGTTTCGGCCATTTTAGCCATCCTCAAGGACATCTTCAATTATAAATTCTTCCTCACATTAATTTTAGATTACTTTTGCAGGCTATTCTGCCCAGGTCATTCATTTATTATAAATTAAAAGCCTTTTCCTTTTTTTTTAATTTAAAATCATAAATATCTAATTCTTCTTATATTAAAATTATTCACACAAAATCACTACCATATACACAAAGGGGAGGTTATAAATGGTTTGTGTATATGGTAGTGATTTTGTGTGGATAATTTTAATATAAGAAGAATTAGATAGTAATGATTTTAAATTTTAAAAAAAATAGGTTTTAAACTTATAATTAATGAATGACCTGGGCAGAATAGCCTGCAAAAGTAATCTAAAATTAATGTGAGGAATAATTTATAATTGAAGATGTCCTTGAGGATGGCTAAAATGGCCGAAACGTTGGACTGTTTAAAAATAAAAAGTGTTGAGACAAAAAAGGATACAACTTGATTTATTTAACAATATGTTATGTGAAATTTTGACTGAAACGTTCAACTATGTACTCTAGAAATATATGAAATATATATTAATATGAAGGAGTTTTCACAAAAATGTCAAATATTATTTTAAGTTGTGTGCACAATGCTTGCTTTTTATTTTTACTGAAAATTTCCTACATCGATTTAGCATTAAAAAAATAAGGTTATCTCGTGTTCTAGACTTAAAACAGTTCTGTACTGATTTGCATACTCAGTGGAACGCTTAACATAATTTCGAAGATAAGAATTAAACAGGAAAAATCGTATTTCGGTAGAAGCAATAAATAACTCGGTTGAGACTTAGGTTAAGGATGTGGAGCAATTATGTGGCCAATACGGAACAAAAACAGTTGCAAAGTTTTCGTGACTTGCCATCGTTTGTCAACGTTTGTGAGCTACCTGGTTATGTTCAAGACCAGTTTTTCCCCTGTAACTTCTCTACACAAGCCTTAGGCAACCACGCTAAAACATTAATTTTTACCTTGTGAGATAATAAAATCATGCAGATTTTAATTTAGTGTTTGTTGCATTTAAAAATTATGATTGATTTTTAGTTCAAAAATAAATAAAAATCGATTAAAATACATTGCAATATCTATTGCAAATTATAATAATCAAATAAAATAAATTACAAAAAGCCGTAATAGTCGAAACGTAGGAAAACTTGGTTGTTGAATAATCTTAAAATTATGGTAAAATAATTTTCCCTTTAATTATTAAATTGCCAAAATTGTACGCACCCTTTATAAACAAGAAAATTAAAATGAAGGAATAAATAAAAAGATAATGATTAGAAGATAGTTGATAATAATAATCATCATAGATAATATATAAGAGGAGAAGATGGTTGGGAGTTCGATCAGAGAATAACACGAATAAGTAAAAAAAAAGGTATTTATTAGTGCCAAAGCTTCGGCCAGGATTTCTAGCCTTCATCAGGGCTAAGAACAAAAAATAAGATAACATCCAATGAATAAAAGGATATAGACAAAGATTAGAGTAAATAATTGTACACAATGAATAAAAATAAAAATAAAACTTATATGTAGGTAATTAAATATATGCGTAAAATAACATAATTAATGAGATAATAATCTAAAGTTATATAATTCAAAGAAAATATATATAATTTAATTTATTAATAATAATTTAAAAATTAAAATTATGGAAAGAAAATATATCTAACTAATGTAATATGTAAGTAAAAAATATATATAAAGTTAAGTAAGAGAATGAAGTAATTATAAAATATGACAACAATAATATTCCCATTACTTAATTTATTCCTTTAACTTATTTATTCATTTAATTATTATTTTATTGTTTTTATAACTTATTAATTCATTCAAGTATTTCTTTGAAACTAACTTATTTTTATAAATCTACATATTAGTAGTTTTTTAAAATTTATTTATATTATATATTATTTATTTATTTGTATTTGTGTAAACTGATCTACTGCTGTGACTATTATGTCTTTGGTTTAATTTCATATTGCTATCTAATGATAAATTCGTTTAACGGATCGAACGTGGATAGCGGATCACTGGGGAGGGTCTCAGAGAGTGAATTAGGAAAAATAAAATTGCCAATTAAATGAAATAAAATTGTCAGATGGAATAAAATAGAAAAAATAAATAATAAATCAAAATAATTGTGTTTAGTGTGTGTAAACTAGTATTGATTGTAAAAGGAAAGTTTTTTTCGTTATATCTTGTAAATATATGTATTGTATATATGTCCGATCATGGATTGATTGGTATGCTCTGTATTGTAGTAACTCAATGTGTTTGGGCAACAAGGCTAAATAAAGCATTTCTCTCTAGTGGAAAAAACTAATAACGTGGGTAAGGAAGAATTACCTGCTTAGAAGACAACAGACTTCCAAGTAAAAGTCAGTGGCGCGAGTGGTAAGATTCTAAGTTAAAAAGTACGTTAAAAGAGATGACGAAACTAGAGTAAGTTGAAGAATATATTGCAAGTTACATGAAAGGGTAAAAATAAGAATGTTAAAGTATTTAAAAAGAAACTGTTTAAAAAGGTGACGACAAATAATTGTTAACACTGACCTAACCCCTATCTTTTCCTCATAAATAAAAAGATAGTCAAAAATTAAAAGTTAAAGACTTATATCAATATCAATAAATTATAATAAATAAAAGTACATATACTTTTACATATGATGCTACATCCGATCAGGTCACTCCCCCATCTTACATAAAGTACCCGTCGAGGAAGAAGGTTAAGTACCTAACACCTTTCTTGGAACTGGAGTCCAGTGACGCAGCACTATTCCAGACCATCCATCAAACCTGAGGACTCGTTGAAATCAATCATTAATCCTTTTAATTGATAAATTCATTCAAGGATAAATCGATAATTAGTCGATTAATGATCCACATCGAGGGTGACTATCGGATTCTGAAAAGGCCTTCGATTCTAAGCGCCGCCTCCTCTTGTTTCTCCCAAAGGCGACTGACCTCATCCGGCTTTCACTTATAATAATCGAATTTATAAAACCTCTTTGGATTAATAATAATAATTGTTTATATGACATCTATATGACATGAATATTTTTATAATCCTTAATAATTATATATTTTTTTTAAATGTTGGATAAACGTCTATCATTTTAAATATTACCTGTTCAAAATCATAGTGGCATTGAACATCTTTCATGTGTTTGAGGAAAGTCAATCAAAACTATCCATTATAATTAATTCCTTGAAGAGAACATCAAATAAACTAGTAGAGATATTTTCATTTTTTATTTTAATACCAGATATATCTTGTGGGCTTTACATGGTTAATGCAAGAGTTACATTTTTTTTTTTAACAATTGTTTATGGGGGGAGAGAGGGGGGGTATAGTCTTTTACAAAAGACACCCCTAACTATATACAATGGTATAAATAAAAAAAAAAATCAATTTATATATTATCTTTTTAATTTCTTGAGACTGGTGTCATCATCAGTCCAACGTTTCGCCCAATTCGGCTATCTTAAAAGGCAATCTTAAATATAAATTTACACCTCACATCCATTTATTTAAAAAACGATTTGCAGGCTATTCTGCCCAGGCCATTAATTACAAGTCAAGTCACCTTATCATGGCACAATTTCATTAATTTTGAAAACTTTTAATTTTATTATTTAATTTAAACTATAATTATTTTATTTTTATGTTTCTCTAAATTAAGGTTGTTACCTCGTTTTCTTTTTCAGCCCTGATGAAGGCCTAAAATTCGGATCGAAACGTTGGCAGAAATAAATAAAAGTTAAAAGTTTTGTTTATTTTTGTATTTTTGCTGACCGCACCCCCGACTATCGTCTCTCCAAAACGTTAGTTTTGTTTCTCTTCTCTAATGGTGTTTATCGCACTCTAGTGGTGGGTGTTCAAATAAACTTCTACACGTAGGAGATAAGTCATTTTGGTGTCGTATGGTTGTCATTATTTGAAAAATGATTTTTTGATGTATTGATTTTCATTATCAGAACTGTCCATAGTAAGCTTATGCAGGACCTCTGCTTGACCTCCCTGATGACCTGAAAATCATATAGAAACGTCGTCACAAATAAATAGTTTTTGTTAATTTGCTGATCGTATTCCCTCAACACCTTGTTCAACCTAGGTTGACCGTTCAACCTTTCGCTTTGTACAGCTCTTATGAAGCCCTGCAAAGAGGGACGAAACGTCGGACATTAAAATAGTTATAAACTATTTGTTCTATTTTTGTAACCCTGACCATTTTCTTATATTTAAATTCTTACGGTCAACTATATATACATATATATAATATGATGCAAAATCTACGGGACTCTAAAAAATATACATCTTTCACAACTCTTCACTCCAACGACTCACTTCTCACGCTTCTAAACTAGCTTTAATTTGAGTGGTAAGAGACTTTTTTTTACCCCGGCTCTTGTGCTAATAGGTTCTGGTTAACTTTGCTTTTGTCGCTTCTAAATTCGTGTGAGTGAACGTATTACTGTAATTATACTCATACAAATTATGTAATATTGATTATAATATAAATCAGTAATTATAATATGAAAAGTAAACGCAAATTTGTTTTCTGTCCACAGTAGTACAACTTGAAACTTTAGTACGAGCTGAATGTCCTTTCATTCACCTTGATCGGCGAAACATGAACCGCTGCTAGCGCCTCCTATCGTCTGGTTTCCTCGAAGCGATGAGGATCAGCGAAGAGAGTACAGCCGACTCAGCACGACCCCCCACACGGCACTAGCGTCATCTATCAACAGAATGGTAATCGCTACGTCAATTAAGTGATAATGGCGGTACCGGAGTACTGATAATGTGGCTCGGTAATGAGATAACAAGAAGAGCGGATTAGGGCGGATCACTCTTCAGTCCATCCATCAATCCTTCCAACGAGGGCATTGTGATCTCTGTCAGCTCTCGTCAGGGCCGCAATTAAATATCATCAGGGGGGGGGTTAATGATGGGGCCGCTGTACACTAGTGTACCGCCTGCGTAATAATCGATAACTGTACCTGTCGATCCTATAAATAAATACCGATCCTACTGGACAATGTTTATCTACTTCTTTATACTCCGCTCTATACTTTATCCCCAGGTTGACATAAATGATACTATCACATCAAATTAGAAAAACAAACATTAATAAATCAGATTGTGGGAAGATAGAGTCCGATAGAGTAGTAAAAGCTAAAAGCTAAAAATGACATAAATAAACAAGATACAAACATAGAACAAACATAAATACACAGAGCAAATACGAAAGTAACTAAAAAAAATTTTTTTTTTTTGCTTATAAAATATACAAAAGAAATAATAATAATAATAACAACTTAAGGAAGAATACATATAAGAGGACTAGAAACTAGTTACTAATAGATACAGCTATGTGTGACAAAATTCAAAAAACAGAACTAGAGTAATAAAATTTTAGTTAAATATTATAAAATATAAAATTTAAAGTTTATTAATATTATTCCGTATTTAGAATTTAATCACACCTGGGCCCTGTTTCATAATGAAAGCTAATAGTATTAGTTCATAGTTCAAGTGTAGAAACTAGTGTGGTAATAATACTAATAGCTATTTTTTTCATAATAGGGATGACTATTAGTGATATTACAGGAATTAAAAAATACTAAAGTACAAGTTACTATTGTACAAGTCTGTGTAATTGAATTAAGATAAATCTACAAGACTAATAAGTATTAGTTTGTTCTTTATTATGAAACAGCCCCCTGGTTGTATTTATTAGTAACTGGTTTCTAGTTCACCTAAATGTATTATTCCTTAAATTATTATTATCATTATTATTTTTATATATTTTATAAACAAAACAAAAAATTATTTTTTTTAACATACTTTCATATTTTCTCTGAATATTTATTTTAATGTTTTGTCATTTCTTACGATGTTTATATCTTGTTTTTCATTAAGCCCTGATGAAGTCCAGCAAAATGGGACGGAACGTTGCTTACAAAAATAGGTTTCTCCAACTATTTTGGTACCTTTACTGACCGCCACCCGGTCTCTTCCTACAATCTACTTCATATGGTCAACTATCTTCTTCAAAAATAAATATAATTATTTCCAGGATTTGGGATAAAACACCCGTTTTGGCTTTTTCTGCTCATTTTTTCACATTTTGGGCTTTTACTGCTCAATTTTTCACATTTTGGGCTTTTACTGCTTAATTTTTGGTATTTTGGGCTTTTATTGCACATTTATTCTGTCTATGATTAATAATTACTACTGCTAGTATTTTATAAAAACGACTATACATAAAAATGACATCTCGGAAAGGTTTAACTCTAGAACCCATTACAAGTGGTTTCTAGCCCGATAAATGTAAAATTTTACAATATGCTGACGATTTAATACTATACACAACGTGCTCAAATATATCAGAAGGGCACCACTCACTGGAAAAAGGACTCAATACATTGGAAGAAAACCTACATGCACTTAATGTTCAAATTAACATATCAAAATGCAAAATTATCCCTTTCACAAAAAGAAGAAAATTAAACTTAACACAATTAATTATCCACACAAGTAGAGGTGCAATAGAAGTCACAAATACAATAAAATTCTTAGGGGTTTATCTTGACACGAAACTGTCCTTTAGAACACACATCCAAAACACTTTCAACAAAGCAACCAAGACATTAAACATTATAAAATCTATAACAGGGGTAACTTGGGGAGCCCACCCACATAACCTACTTACCATTTACAAAACTATGACGAGACCAATAATAGACTATGCATCCATAATATACAACGAGTCAAGCTCACCATTAATTAAAAAGCTAGATACAACTCAAAACAATGCTCTTAGGGTATGTTTAGGATCATTCCGCACAAGTCCAACAAATGCATTGCAAGCAGAAGCAGGCGAATCGCCTCTCCAAATGAGAAGAAATTGGTTAGTAAAAAAATTCCTTTTAAAAGTGGCCTCTAACAGTTGCCATCCTCTATATCAAGCTATTCGAAACGGCACTTTATTCATTCCAAAAGTAGGAATCATAGCCCAAGAAACAAAACATCTATTTAACACACTTGCCATCAACCCCGGACCGCTCGACCTATGTACTCCCATTCCAAAGTCACAAATCAACATAAAAACCAATCCCAAACTATTCCAATCAGACTTAACCAAAATACACTATCCACCGACAGTTCTAAAACAGAAAACACTAGAAATATTGTCTGAAAAGTATAAAAATTATCTAAAAATTTACACAGATGCATCTAAAGATAAAAACAAAGTTGCAGTCGGGATATATGATGTCCAATATAACCAAGATACATCGATAAACCTCCCCACCAAATTTAGCATATACAGTGCTGAATTATACGGTGTCGTTGAAGCTTTTAAAATAGCAAACAGAAAATATAAGAATACAAAACTCGTAATTCTAACAGATTCCGCTTCCGTATGCAATTCACTCAGAAACATACATCGGCAACATATTTCCTCTTACTTAATAAATAACATAATTAGAAGAAGTTCATAGTTCATCAAATAACAAATTTAAGGTCCAATGGGTTCCAGGTCATGTGGGTTTGTACGGCAATGAGCG
The DNA here is from genome assembly GCF_000696795.3 of Halyomorpha halys. NCBI lineage: Eukaryota > Metazoa > Arthropoda > Insecta > Hemiptera > Pentatomidae > Halyomorpha > Halyomorpha halys. Next base: position 915,303 of record NW_027111562.1, read on the forward strand.
AGCTGATAAGATAGCAAAACGATGTTCGAGTAGAGTGGAAAATGCGAAACTGCCTTTACAGGAAATTTTTAAATGGTTAAAAAAAGACTTCATTAGTGAATGGCAGGATAGGTATCTCTGGGAGCCAAGTTTAAAAGGGAAAGATCATCTCACTATCCAACCTAATGTCTCTCCATGCCCATGGTTCTCTAACACTAATGTTAAGCTAAATAGAAAAGATATAGTCTTACTTACAAGATTAAGAACTAACCACGGTCGTACAAATCGCGGCTTAACATTAATCAAAGTTAAAAATAATGATAAATGTTCGACATCCAACTCTATCGAAGACCCATTACATATTATTCTAAATTGCAGTAAATATGACAAACACAGGATTAAATAACCCCTCATCCAAAACAATAGCGCTTTCCTCCAAGGGCTGGCAGATCTAGATAGGGCTACTATTCAGGCGTTGTGCAAATTTATAGCAGAATCAAAATTAGATTTTTAAAATTAAATAACTAATAACAAATTAAATTAAATAATAAAATTTTTAATAACAATTTACATCCTCAGTTCCATTCTTTTATAATATAACAACAGGGGGAGTTAGGACTCCAACGGGAGTCTTGGGCCGACGTAAGAAAAGAAAAAAAAAAAAAAGTGGTTTCTAGATCCATTATGTTACCTTGAATATTGGAACGAGATATTTTTTCATATTATAACATAAAACATAGTGAACTAGATTCTACGTTCTTCTCAAGAAGGCTTATGGGTGAATGGACATTCCTCCAACCACCTTCTCAATTATTAAGACATAGCCGACCATGGAGGTTACATAAAAATACCACAGACAGTCGGTACCAACGTACTATTGAGACCCATCAACATTTGAAACCACAGGATCAAACAAACCACAAGATCATGGCTAACATAATCCTTCCGTCAATTCATTGTGATCTTCTTTATGGATTTCAACAGTTCCTTTCTTATCTAATATCAGATCTTATCTTTTTATGCTTTGAGATAGGTTTTATATTTTTCATTATGTATTTATATTCATAAATGATTAGAAAATGGGAATTTAAAACGTCTAATTTGCCTTTATTATAAAACGAAATGACGATTTCCGAAGGACATGCTCGTTAAGTAGTGTCTGAGGTGCTAATTCGGAAAAAAATTTGCCTCTAAGGAATACGTAAACCATGGATCAATGGATTTATTTTATACGATTTTTTTTTGGATTTGGAGATTCATCTCAAGGCTCATATTTTTAGGTGTTAATTATAACAATACGAAAACGAGATCTTAAAAGTTGCCGTAGAAGCTTCTTGATTTATATGAACTATAATTGGAAACGATTGTAGGAATGTAGTCGGAGGTGGTAGTCAATAAAGGTACCAATATAGTAGAAAAACTATTTATTGTTAGCTAACGCTTCGCCTCACTTTGCAGAGCTTCGTAAGGGCTAATTGAAAAAGAAGATTCAAAGAATTTACTTCTCTACGCTTCTTTAGCTTCTCTCTTTAGTGCCTCTCAGTGTAGAGGAGCCAGGTATTCCATCCTTTCCTATTTCTAGCTAGATTTATTATTAAAATTACTACTGGTAAATTACGAAATAGTAACACTGTCTTATTACTTCAGAGATCTTTACTATTCGACGATTCAATACGGTATAAATGACTTTCCTAAGTTTTCGGATTTATTTATTATTTTATCAAGTTTCCTTATATTAATTGAAAGTTTAAAAAAAAATTATATATTTTCTTTATTTTATATCTCAGATTTTCATCGATAGTTGTAAATATGCACATTAGCAGAAATTTAATCTTTTCATTTATTATTTTTTAGTTTAATTGTATTTTATTTTTTATAATTTTTCTTTTCTTTTTATTTATTATCAGAAGTGTTGGCCATCTTATGTTTTTTTATATGAAATGTGGTTTATTTTATTTGTTCTATCAATATTTTATATATGCTGTTTATTATTGTTGTTTATTTGTATCTTTTCAAATTCATTGTTTTATTTTATGCCGTTTTGTAATTTCATCTCTATTTTGTATTTTTATTTTTACTCCAAGGCTCTCTAGAGCCTAATATTGACGCCTATATATTATTCTAAAGGGATCAATCCCAGAATAAATAAAGATTATTATATTTATATCATTGAACCATACTCTACTTAGTGTACCTTTGGTCCACTAATTCATATTACTATTCCACTCATACACATATTGCTCAACGGATTAGTGAAGTGTATAGTCCGTCGTGAATACACTTCGCACGTTCTCTTTCAATGTAAAACCGGTCGAATTATTTATCATGCATTTTGATATTTTCTGTTGTTTTTTTTTTGTGATTTTTTAATAAAAAACTGCAGGAAAAAATTGGTAAAGAATACGTTCATTCTCTACGATCGCTTATTATTCTCAGGAGACATGACAGAAGGGACCAAGGCCATTCTTATCGGTTCCAAGCGCCTCCTTCATACCCTCCCTTACTGTCCTCTACTATTCCTTAACAACCAACCGATTCACTTCTATCCTACATTAAAAAACCTTGGTGTCACCTTTGATCAACACCTCTCCTGGAATAACCATATTTCCCAAATCACACGCAAATCCATAACTGTACTCAAACAATTCCTAAAATTCCGTAATTCCATTCCTCAGAACACTCGTCAGCTCCTAGTATCCTCTCTTGTCTTCCCCCACTTCGACTACGGATCCTTGGTGTATGGAGGGCTATCTGCAGGACTAGAGTTGAGACTGAAGAGACTCATGAATTGTTTTGTAAGATTTATCTTTGGGTTCCCCAGGCACTCTCAAGTCTCCCGCTGGTATTCCGAGTTGAAGTGGGTCCATCCAACCTCCCGAAGGCAATACCTCCTTGGTGTTTTTCTATTCTAAGTTCTTAACATCAAAAAACCTACCTATATCATAGATCTCCTCACTCTTCGTTCATCCATCCACTCATTAAACACCAGATCCCATCCGAATGATTTATATATGCCCTCCTATAGAACCTCCTTCTTTAGCAAATCCTTCGTCATACGTGCAACCTCCCTCTGGAATTCTCTTACCATCTCCATTCGCCAGTCCTCATCCATTCTCTCCTTTAAACAACACCTATTCCTTCATTTATTGTATAACCAAACCTCCACATCTTTGTAATAAAATAAATAGGCAGGTATTGATTAACATTATAAACAGTAGTAAAGCCAATATACCAATGTAATTTCATTCTATTATCTGAAAATTTGTAAACGCTCGCCAGATAAAAATCTCACTATATGCACCATGTAATTATTCTTAGGGGACATATGTCCCAGAATAAAGTTATTTTTTCATTTCATTTCAAGGGATAACCAAGTGATAAGCAAGACTTACGTTATCCCCTCAGAGGTAACATATAATAATATTATTTCAATTCAGAATTCACTTGATAAGATAGATATTTTAGCAAATATACTTTTCTTCAAGAGATCGATAACGTGAATACATTTCACTGAGACATTAATTATTTTTCTTTAAAAAATGGGCACTAAGGCCGAACATGTTCAAGGCAGCCGTGGCTAGAACCCTTCTATTATTCATCCCTTAACGACAACCCTATTAATATTTCAACTCCCTGAGAGCGGACCAATGAGAGGGCAGCTTTCCGACAGCATGGTGCCTCAGGATAGATATATATATTTCATGATTACGTGTAGCTCAACCCTTGAATTTATTATGGGAGCCGACCTATTGTTCCCCAATACACCATTCCTTCCTTCCATAGTTAGCACATCTCTACCCGTGGAAATATTTAGCAGGATCATTTATGAATCCTTTTAGTGATTTCTTCTGACATTTCAGCTGATGACATTTCACAATCATATTTCTAGATGCATAGATCGAATTTTACAATTATTAGTTTATTATTATAGTAAAAAGATAGATTCAGAGTTGTTATTTTTATTTATAAAGATTTTTATGAGAAAATAAAGGAGAAAAAATTAAAAATAGATAATGCACGACCTTCCCCGATTACATGACTGCATTGTTATTATTTCTTAAACTGTCATATTCTTGGCAAGAACAACATTTATATTTCTTAACAAAAAGTTGTTAACAACTATTTACTTGCCGACGTTTAGTCCCAGTTTTTATAGCTTCATCAGGGCTGAAAAGATACAAAAACAACTAAAAATACTTTGTAAGGAGTATTCATGATCTTTGGTTTAACATGTTAAAGCTTGTTACATGGAAAAACTCATGTTAAGTGGAGAAATAATTCCTTCTTTTACAATGTTAAAACGATAACATGGTTGAGAGTCTGTTAAATGGAGAGTGACTTCACCCAACAGACCAGCTGAGCTCATCACCATTTTTTTTTATGATTGGAGAACTTTGTCGGAGGGTGCAGTCAGCAAAGAACAACATAAATAATAAGCTTCCCCGGTCATTCACAAAACAAACTAAACCTATCCCTAGCCTATTCCCAAATAGTTAATTTATTGAAGCACCCATAATTTCTTTTATTTTATCTATCATTATTAATAATTTATATAATTAATTATATTAATATAATTTCAACCAGTGGAACGGCCCCTCCCCGTTCCTATAATCCTAACCTTATAATGCCAAGAGGCAATCCAAGGTATCCTTAACACCCAGCTATACATATAGCATACCTCCTATATGTATGTACCAAATACCCACTAACATCATTACA
>NW_027111562.1:920355-921539 GCF_000696795.3 Halyomorpha halys
TATTTTTTATTTAAAATTTTTTTTTATTCATAATTTTTTGACCTTTGGGTTCCATAATTTTACATATCACTAGTTTTATGTTTTTTTAATCTGTAACTTGAATTCTATTTATCATTGGTATTTCATATCAACCTTTGTTTCATAACGGTCTTTCTTGACAGATACGTTTCTAGCGAATCCTTTGTCTGTCCGTAGCCCACTCTGGCGAGTTTATTTATGTTGTTCTTTGCTGACCGCACTCCCCGACAAACTTCTACAATCATAAATCTACGGTCAACTATCTACACCTCATCACCATTTTTTTTGTTGTGTTAGGTTACTTGCTCGTAGTTTGTGTTTTGATTATGTTAGTATTGTTTCGGATGTTTTTATAACCAATAAAGCAATGGATTACAATAATAATAATGCAATGGCAGTTGATAATTAGCTCATCTTGATTCTCTTTCTCACAAGTTAGAAGATCAACAAGTCACTCAGTTGCCATACTATGGTATAGTATACTATGGTATAGTATGGCCATACTATATCACACAACTTCTACTTTTCACTTAATTTAGACATATTTTATTTAATCAAATCTTGTAAGTAAACAATGACAAAAAGTTTAGGAAGGAACAGTTATAAAACGAGTTGCTCAGAAAATCCGCTAGGAGCTCTAATGCATTTAACATGACTTTAAATAGGTCTGCTCACAATCCTATAAATATAACATTTAACATAGTAAAACATTTTACATTTAATATAACATCATAAATACCCGTATAATAGAGTAATAAGATACAAAAGATAAATTAGGGAAGGGTAAAAATTATGTAAATATTAATGAAAAGAAAATTTCATACAAATGAAACAAAAGAAGAAATAATATTCTATAAATATAAAATAGACAAAGATAATAATATTTAAAAAAATACGCAAACAATTAGGATAAAAATGAAAAGAAGATCAAATAACACGTAAAAATAGAAAAGTGAAAACAAACTTTTACACACAAAAAAAAAATTTAAGATTACTTATCATACCTCTTGATTACTTTTACTAATGAGGAAGCTAAAATTACACGAGTATTTGAATTTTTAAAAGCACATCGCCTTCTTTATAAATTATAACTCCTCTTCAATTTTTATGTTTTTTATTTATTTTATTTTATTTTTTTATTTTTTTTATTTTATTTATATTTTTTA